>NW_012027646.1:895174-970449 GCF_000956235.1 Wasmannia auropunctata
CTCCCTCCCTCCCTCCCTCCCTCTCTCTATTCCTGATTCCTCTTTTCTTCTTCATCCTCTCCTATTCTTTCCTCTCTTATTCTCTCTTCTCTTTTCCCTTCGGTATTTCCCTTTTATCTCCACAAAAGATCAACTTTATAAAAAATGTACACACGCAGATAAAGTATATGAGTCACGCATAAGTCACATATACTATATAGAAAATATATTTTATGTGTCCATTGTTGGTGCGACATTTATGTATTTTAAATTACTAAAAAATATCAATTAATAGGTAAAGTTAGCAATAAATTAATTTAATTTTAATTATATTTTTCGGACAATATAAGTTATAATATGTTATCATTAAAATTATTTTGTGCAACATTATAAGACACTATCGAATATCATTAACATAATACGGAATACTACTACAAAGCACACACGATTTCGCAAACGCGTGAGTCAATTCAATCAATTGACCAGTAGCAGGCCTATTTGCATTTACCGCCAGCCTGCGAGAGAACACCACAACAGACGAGCCGGAAATTAATGTGTTGGTTCCCTAATTGCTGATTAAAAACACTACTACTATGACCATGGCGACGATTAGAATGGAAGCAAGCGCATACCATCACGGCGATTACAATTAACGGCAGAGTATCCAGTAGCTATATTCGAAAAAACAAAGTTAAACATTCGATATAACTTAGCACTGCAGTCGCATAATTAACAAGAAGAATGAATAAACTAAAGTAATAAAACCTTACTTATAGTACCTACTCAAATATTTATTTAATATTTTCAATTAAACATTTACGATATTCATTTCGGCTACAAGTTGGATTTTGATATTAGAAATGAGGAATATATGTATATGTATAATTGACAATTCTTACAATTGATTATAAATTCACGTATAAATGACTTTACAAAAGTTAAATTGGTTGAGGACAAGTTAGAATATATTAGAATTCTCTCTGAGTTAGATTTAAATTAAGTTAGAAATAGAAGTACAAATTAAAATTAAAATTTTTTTCATTTTATGCTTTATTTTTATATTTCGTCTATTAACTTGGGAATTAAAAATTCTATATATCTAATTAAACGTGTTTAAGCATATTATATTATTAGACTAATTGAATATTGTAAATTTACATTTTAGATTTATTTTCGTAATAAAACTACCGCAAATCAATTTTTTATAAGTGAATAAACACGCGTTAAAAGTTTATATTCCCATTATTTGCACAAGATTGGTCTCAATTTACCGCAAATAAGAATCGTGCGCTTGCCGAGTCCGAACACGTTTCAGGACTCGTACCACTCACTGACCTTATATGATTGGATTGTCAAATATTAAAGTGCCGAATTCTGAATTAGTCAATTTATCGTGAAACTTTTAATTTAAATAAAGCTTTTACAAATCATCAAAATATTTCATATCTTCTAAATTCTCTAAAAAGAAACCGTAACAAAATTATTTAAGAAAATGTCAAAAAAGAAATAGTAGATATAGATAAAAATCACAACTGCAAGAAAATAATAGAGTAATATAATATAATATTAAATTGTATCTTATACTAATATTTAGTTGTTTCTTGTATATTAATCCTATCTGTTTTTGTATAAAATAAAAATTATCTTTCTTTTCTCGCATATGATCTCGGATGTCCAATTTCTTTGAGAAAAAGAATATGCCTATTCTTTCTCTCCTTTTTCTAGAAAGAGCAAAATGAAAATGAGAGAAATAAACTATTCATAAAATACTTTTCTACATGAGCATAGATAAGAATTCTCAGAGAATTTATTAATACTTGAATTGGGGAGAAAGAATTAAAAAAAAATAGCTGCATGCTTGCTTGGAATTTCTTAGTATAAAATATTAATAAAATTATTCTAAAGTAAAGTACATTTAAATGGACTGCAGCAATTTCAGTTGGCAATCACATCACCGGCACGAACAGATTCACCATTGTGGCGTATTTGTGAGAAAATTTATTCGGTGTAATTTGTTATGCTAAATAAAATGCACGATTTGTGGAATTGTTGGACGCAGACCAATAGAATCTCCACGTTTGTGGCACCTATGGGATCTTAACTAATGTTTTCAGATAGGAAATCATAGAGCGCATTTAATAGTGTAGCAATTTAACGCTTTGTATAGCTATAATGTAAGTAAATTTTATTAGTAATTGCGCGGCAAGATTGCTCAACAATCTATTAAAATGAAGCAAAAGGAAATTATCATTTGCAATATACAATATGCATATGCAATAAATCAATTACCTGATACGTCGACCGATCGATATCGAAATAATAAATCTCAAGAATCAACAGGAACGATCCTTGTTAATATTATACATACTTCTGTAGTACGTGATAAGACGATTGACAAATTCTTACTATTCTTGTAATATAATGTTTAATATAATGTGACAATTATTTATTTTGCAAATGAATTACATATTTCATCAGATCATAAAAAAAAAAATCTAATCGTAATTAAAAATATCATATTGTTTAAAGGCACACAAATTAATTGAACATTAATAGAACTAACAGAAGCAGAAGAATAATAATTGTCATAAAGAACAGACGCATGAAAAATATAGAAAATACTTTTCTGAGATGCATCACAAGTCAATCTATACTACTTTTTTATTTGCCCAACAATATATGAATATTTCAATTACGCAATGTGTTACCAACCATCGCTATGAGTTTAAAAATTTTAATTTCCATTGCAAAATGATGATTGACGCGAATTTTTCACGCGGTGATGTTTTAATTATTTTCGATGGCCGTTTCTGAAAACTGATGATGTAGCAATTGAGATAAAGTTCTTATTGAGTTCTCATTTTCTTTCCTCGTGTGAGTTTATCTCGTCGTTTCTCTCCACTTTTATTCTTTATTTTTAGATATCAGGCCAATCGTTCTCTTCGATAAAAATTTTACGGTATATCGAAATTTGCGCTGTTGACGAAACAGGATGTTTCTAAAAAGAAAATGACGACGCGTATTTTCCCGGGTTTTATTATCTTTTTCCTTCTCTAGCTCGAACTTCTTTCAGTAATTGTCTGCCGATGGAAAAACAACGGAATAGGATGAAAGAAATGTTTTCGAGAAGTAGACAAAAACAAGATGAGTTAAATATATCATTCTTCTATCTGTCATATGAGTAATATAATACAGAATTAAAAAGTTACTCACGGTCTCTAATTGATTGCTCGCGTAACGTTACAGCCAACTTACAACGTAACAAAACTGACAGTAATAAACATTGTTTAGTTATGAGTAAAATCTGAAACGGCTACAGCATGCGAAAGATAGAAGAGAGAGAGAGAGAGAGAGAGAAACGAAAAAATAATGTTACGATCTTCTATTTCTGCAAAACACAGTGTATGACTGTTTTCGCACACACTACTCTGTAGAATGTAAATGCATTATATTATATACATATACAGAATATAGATATATAGAGTATACGTATTCACAGTAAAATACAAACAAATATATTTCGCATTCGCACACTGTACGTGCATTCACCTGTGTGCCTTTATATTTTTACATGAACAATACAAATAGTCTCGATATAAAAAGAAGGAAAGAGGATGTAACAAGTCAAAAAGATTTCAAAACGTATTACTTTTTAGAATAATAATTTTCATTACTATCACATATTTTCATTTTTAGCGACGTTACCGTTACTCTCTGCTTCTCTATATTATAACAAACAACTATATAAATTTATACCATAAAGAAAAGATTATAGAGCGTATTGGAAACTGAGATTGAGATAGTACAATCAATTGGGAATTGAAAACATAAACTGGGTCCCCGAAATCCAGCCACTTTATCTTCCTCCGATGGAGTTTCAATCCTCAATGCGCAATTGCGATGCAGCTTCAATCTCCAATGCGTGTATAGTGTAATACGCTTTAACGCTGACACGGAATCTCACCGCAAAACGAGAATTGCGCGAGAGTATCGTTGGTGCGCAAATTAATAATTCGCGACGCGAATAGTGCCAGCGTCGTAACCGCTTCGCGTCTGTCGTGCTTTGAGAGGCGCTCATGTGAGCACGTATATACGCGGTCTGCGCCGTAATGGTCGCCGTCGACACCTATACCGTTCTACGGCTTTTACTTCTGTCACCAAGTGAATTTGCCGACGCATGGATTGCAACATTGTCGGCGTCTACAAAATTATCCTTGAATCTTTCAAATTTTACCTTTTTATTAAGATAGTTTTATCCTGTTGCTATTATCCTGTCATATATTTACTGGAGATTGCTCGGAATAAATATTAATTTTCATTACATCATGGGAGTATAATCTATATTCATAACATTATGCAACAAATTTTAATTTTTTAAGAAAAAAAAATTTTAATTCGTCTCCTATGTATATAAGTATACCTACAGGAAAGTAATCTTTAACGTGCAGTCTCTTTCACAAAATGGAAAATTATTGTTCTTATTCTAATTATTATTATTCAGTCTGAAATAATGCCAATGCCCTCTTCCTCTCTCTCGCTCCCGCTCCGCTCTCCTGTTAGTTGAAGTACATTATTAGACACGACTATGCCTTCATCTCGAGTTTATTATGTCGTGTTGATTTATGTAGCCTGTGTAACGAACCTTAAGCACGACGGCAAAGTGTTTAGCTAGCTATACGAGAGTCAAACTATATGTAAACACGACTTACCAGAAGACATTGAAAGAAGTCGAGGCACAATCCCGAGGAATTCTCTGATAACGAGCACTATCACGGTAATCGGATTTGAAATTGCTACAAACAAAAACGATGACGAGCTACACTTATCTGATATTGGTCAACTCAATAATATTTATCCAATAGTAAAGCCAAATGATTAAGGATTTGAACGAGAATTGCATTCGATAAATCCGACCTACTTTAAAGAATTGAATGTTAAGTGCATAAACGAAGAGGCGAAAAAGAATTTTTAAAATCACAAAATTATAGAAATTTTGGATTAAAAAAATTCCACGGATCAAGTTTCTATAAATTAATATTTAAAAAATATTATTTCTCACTGGATACAATCGAATCTGTATAGTATTTCAACTTTGCATGAATTTTCGTTTATTTTATGTATTATATTTTATACATTTATTTTATTCATTCAAAATACTCATTTTGTTTAACAGATTTCAATCGATCATTTACATTATAAATAGCTGATCATATTTCAATATCTTTGAAAAAAACGTAAAACGACAGAAACTGTAATAAATTATTATCTACCGAAATATAAATCGAAATGCTTTTATTGTAATTACTTGCATACTATGATAAAAAAAATCATATATACATCTCTTATAAACATCTAAGAATCTCCATACTCTCAAAAATTTAATCTTTGAAAGCTACGATTTTGGAAAAATGCCAATGCATATCGAATCTTACAAGATCCTAATTTGATAATATTTGATGCAGAGCTGCATCTTCAATAATGAAATAAAATCAATAAACACGTTTGTATTATTCTCTATACAGCATTTAAAGCCCCTGCTACTTGCAACTCTGCAAATCTACTCGTATATAGACTCTAAAATCTTGGGCTCTTTAGACCTCTGAATGATAAACTGTTGCATCGCGTTGCAACGGAGAAATCTGCATCCTTTGTGTTTCTACGCCCTCGATCCTTAATAATTAACCCGTTCATTGTATACTCGATCCGCAGGGACGATCGCCGTAACAAAATCCTCGTCGTTAATGTTACGGTATTATCGTAGAACCATCACTTATACAAACCGTCCCGGCACGGTTCGCGTAACGATATCAGAGTATAATGGAGCCCTTGCAGCGACGACGTGTACACAACGCGATAATACTCGTACTTACACGATACACTACACGCACGTGTGTCCACGCCGCACGCCTGTGCACCCACACGTGTATATACATATATACACACGGGACAAACATGTAGAGGTACTCGTTTGTATCGCTTGGGATTCGCATGACGATGGTAATGAGACCTTTGCCGGAGGGCTTTTCGGCGCACAATGCAATTCCGCTTGTTACTGATAACGGCCCCTGCAATTGCTCGTTACCTATGGCTTCACCCTTTTTGCATCTCCCAACTTTTTTCTATGTCCATCTCTGTGATTTTCATGGTAGCACCTGGTCCGTTTCTTGTTACACCGAATTGAAGGTCTTTGTTATACATGTATATACATATATACGTATATGTAACATAACATTATCCTCGTTGAGAAAGTACGGTGATCAAACTAAGCGCTAGTGTGTAGCGAAATACAATAGCAAACCGCTGAGAGATCAAAATAACCGAAATTAAAATATGAAATTAGTTTATTATTATTACCATCTATTTTCGAATAAGCGTTATGTGTATTACTTTCTGTGGGAAAATTCTTCTCTCCGTAAGAGATTTTCTTATTATTTATTTCATTATTATTACAAAATCTTCCACGAGCGATAACTAACTGTCGATTGCTATTTCATTCATCGCAATGTGCACGTAATCTACATTGTTTTATTTTTCTCTCAAGAAAAACTAAACTCACGAATTTAATATTTGTCGATATTCTATACTACACAGACATCGCTTGTAGAAATTGAGAAGAAAAAAGAAAAGTTGAGGAATGTTTGTCGTGGATGATCTTTTAATTTCCTTGTTCTTCGATAAACTTACAGCTTGTTCGATCTTGTGCGAAATTTGTTTTATCTTCGCCCTCATTCGATTATCGATAACGAACCAACATGGCAAACTTTCAATAGAACGCTGCAAGTGTAAACGCAACATCACATGTGTGTTTCGCAAAACGCTTAATCAAAAAAAGAGAATATAGATTAAAGTTAAGATTAAAATAAAAATACTGTACGTTATTATAATTATTTATAATACGTATGATATATGGTACACTACTTATTATACACATGTATAATAAGAACTAATTTCGACCAGAAGATTTAATGGAAGATTAAAGAATCTTCCATTTGAGAATCATTTTTTGAGAACCAAATGTCAGTTCATCCCCAGCAGAACGTACCTAGAAATTGATCACCTCGCGATGTGTATCACATTCAGAGTCGACGATCGCGCAAGTCGAAATCAGAAGCGGAAGGTGAAAGAGCAGCGAGATGGAGAAGGGGGTAGGGAGAAGGAGGAAGAGTGGAGAGTGGAGGATGCGAGAGTTAAATTAGTTTCCGGGGCAAAAGCTGGCTGCCGGCCGGTTTTCAGGACTAACCCCGTGTATAATTCCAGAACAGCTCCATCAGGCTGGAACCCACGAAGAACCTTCCATCCAGACTATCCGACCGCCTCCGCTAGCACCACACGAAGCATCCCCTAACACGTGTGCGCCCACCACCTTCCCGGACTTCGCGGGCGCTGCAGTTTGCGAAGTTAATTACCGCCGGATAATTGCACCCTATATGCCGTCCGTCTGATTAATGAGGCGCGGCCGGGTGAGAATCATCAGGGATACTAGAATCTTTACGTCTCTTTCTCCCTTTCTCTTTTATCATCAAGAAGCGATTTCGTGACCATTTCTGTGACTATCGCACAAATATTGGAATTAACAAATTGAAAGTTATTGAAATAATTTTTACGGATTGTGCAATTAATTGAAAAGGAATTAATGTTTTAGAAAATTAGAGATGATTTAAGATAAATATTTAATACATTAAAATGATTCCTATAATTCTTTTAATTTAAACTCTTAATTGAATGCAGATATGCATTACTAATCGACTCTGTCACCGAAAAAAATTAATAAATGTTTTTCAAGTTCTCATGAAACTTTAGTAATTTATTAAAAAGTGTCAACAAAAAAAAAACAAAAATTTTTTTACTTTCTATTTTTTCAATTTCAACTCATTACATTTTTTATTACATTTCATCCAAATCCTAAAGTCCTAATTTCTTTACACTTACGAATACTTGTATTCGAGATCTATCGAAATGTGATTGCTTGTAGGAATTAGAGAACTTGGATGAATTAATATCTGCGCAATCACGGTATTGCTCTCGCTTATCTCTAGAGGTTGTTCTGGAAACGATTCCTTCGAGAAATCCTCGGGGGGCATACAGGTTCCCACAGGAAATGCTTTTCGCACAGCTTGCGGTTACCTTGCGCGAGCTTGCAAAGCAGCCGTCTTCCTCGGCTAGAATCCTTCATGCCTGAAGAGGGAAACTCAGCAAGATCTCGAAAGGTTGCCTGAAACGGCAGGAAAGCTTGATTACTGACTTTGCGTCGCGATGTCAATTCCGTCTGATATGCTGCACATGTTTAGGAGGACACTCCGTACACGGGTTAGTGATCAAAGAGCGCTGATTGTTAATTAATTAACGTTAGGGAGTATATCAGATTACGTAATCGAGAAGCAGACTCTTAGCGAATTGTATGCTTTGATTCAAGATATTACAGATTATATATACCTAACTATTTTTTTTGCTTACACTATACATATGTATCTAATATGTTAAATATATATATGTATTTATTTCTTATACATATAAATAAGTTTAAGTTTAAATTTAATTAGTATACATATCTTTGATCAAGTTTATTTTAAGAGTTTCTCTCCCTCCCCCCCCCTCTCTCTCTCTCTCTTTCTCTCGCTCGCTCTGTAATATTAAAAATAAAAGAAAGCAGTAGCATAAATATCACTTGAATTGATATTGTATAACATAGTCAGATTGTCCCATTGCTGCCAAAGTGTGCCCATTTAACCGAGTTAAATGTGAAACACCATGTGTATTTTCATCTCAGCGATTTACGAAGCTGTGCTGACAGCCAGTAGTAGAACACCGGCTTTTGCAATTCATGATCTAGAAAAGCCCCAGCAAGCTTTCGAAACGGCGACGAATACAGGCCCGCCTGTTTGTTTTCAACGCGCGACGAGTGTAACTGAACGTTTTCAACCGCAAAATGATGCTCGCGGTCGCAGGCATCGTGTAAACACGCGCATTCAACGCGGCAAAAACGTCTTTCTCTATTTTTTTTTACGCCCTTCTCTGACATACTACGCTTTTGTTCTCCTTTTGCCGCAGGCCATGCCAGCACTACATATAGATGCTCATTTGTACATAGCATTTGGTGTCATCTCTTGTTATCGTTATTTCAAACATCATAATCAGCAATATGATATACTTGAATATAGATAGAAATACAGATGTAAAAGTAGTGGATCTTTAGGTCAAAAAGGATATTATTCAGATGCAGATGCAAGTTCAAGTATAGGTCCAGATAATAAGTTAGAAAATATATAATTGCTAACACAAGTACTAAAAATATATTCCACTTGCTCCTCTCTAATCGATTTGCTATAATCATTTCGCCTAATACCATAAATCTCATTTTTTCGGCAATCGAGATTTTACCTGCACTTTAACGCAAAAGGATTATGATGGTTTGCGCGCGCAGCGTGTCCAATTTATCGTCCTGTTATCATTCATGTTCATCGATCGAGGCAATATGAATGCAATCATCGTCGCGGCAACGACATAAAATTTACTGCATCGGCTGTAAAATTTACTGTTGACCAAACTACGTTCACCGGCTGCACATTCGCTGTCCGCGAGGTCGTTACAAGTAACCGACGATCGAAAATTAACGAGAAATCTAATCTGACGCAAGATGTGTTTCCATTCCCGAACTAATGATAATAACGCTGTATTTTCGTAAGATTAAATGCGATTTAAAATTGCTTTCCATTGCAATTTCATCATTATGATTGGCGCTCAAATTTTTATACCGCAATGCGGATGCTACCAGATTGATTTAAGAAATATCAGTAAGCGTTACTCTATGACATGGCTTAGCGAGATGCCGGCAAGAGATACGGCACGTCTCTGATTGCGTTTCTTAGCTCACAGCCACCCCCTTACTGTCCATCCCGTCTGTCACCACCCCTTTCGGCGCCGACCGCGCTTGTCTCTTCCCTTCTGCCTTCTCCTCTTAACGGCGGCGCAGCTATGTGTTCTCTCTCTCTCTCTCTCTCTCTCTCTCGCGCGCGCGCGCGCGGTTTTTCTTTCAGTCCAGAAGAGTCTCAGGATCGGATTTAACTCTTTAACTTCAAAAATTCTTTCAACTATAATCTTGCTTTCTGTACGATTGCGTACGACATTCAAGTTTTTCCCGTTATTATTATTTTGGTACATTTTATTCAAAACATACTTGTGATTATATTTATTTATTTAACAAAATATATACACAATTATATATATGTTGATAACACATTAAAATTAATTAATTACTATTTTTCAGATTTGCCATCATTTTGACTACTTTAAACTTATTAAATTTTATAATTTATTTTCATGAAATTTGTATTATCCACTATTGTCCAGGAATGAAATAAAAAATGACAGTCAAGATAAAAGTTATAGGAGCAGCCTAGAAAAGTAAACGACAATACGACTGAAATAATAGAGACGTTTAACTAAACTGCTCAAATAAAACAACCACTGCGTGTCACATATGGGCCACCGCTAACAGTCCCCAAGAGGTGAAAATTTGCACGAGCGGCCCTGAATGGGGACGGTGCGCTTAGAGTAAACGGGGAAGAGAAGAACGGAGAAGCTTTACAGAATTAAGGAGCCATTCGCCTTTCATTAACTCACTACGAGCCCAAGGGGGAGAGATATTCCCTTCGTGCTAACTCATCCCCAGTTTATCACTACGTAGATGGAGGGAGGGGTGACTGTCTCCGATAGAAGGACTGGACTTTTATCCTGCCGCGAGGCCATTTACCACCGTCGCTGCGCTTGGCAAATAGGTAAACGAGATCTTTCCCGATTCTCCTAAACTCTTCAACCGCGATCTAGATTGCACTACTTCGTTAATCAAGACGATAGAACGCGCAATCCGTTTGCGTTTTCCATTCCTCCCTCACATTTATTTTCCTCTGAACGTCCTCGAGTTTTAGATTAAATTTGAAGTAATCGGCGGCTCTTGCCTTAATCGCTTCAATACTCCTTTAGAAAAGAGAATTCCAATAAAGTAATTATAGTTACTTAGTTAACAAGTCTTAATTTATTTTCATGTTTTCCTTGAAGGTAGATTGGTGTTGATTTGAACATTGATGTTGAAAGACAGTTGAAAGTGTCTCATTAACAAATATACATACATCTTTTAATAGATGTAAATTATTGCAACATCATATTATATTTGCCTAATGATATCGATTTTCAATTTTCTTTTAAAACAAATCTTTTACAACACAAGTCAGATAAAAAATATCAAGGCTATAATGCTTTTTCGATAAAAACCGATTAAAAGAATTTACAAATCATAAAGCTAATATCTCGTGCGTTCAAGTATGACAAAATAGACGGATAAAAGTACTGTCGTTAATTGAATCGTTTCAACGATTGAGATTATCATATAAAATCACAAACACATATGCTTTCTAAATGAGATTTTCTTATTAAAAAATTTTCTTATTATAAATTTCTTTGTAGTCATAAATTTAAATCGCAACAGATTGTCTCAACATCCGTTTAATACGTTGTGTGATAATTCCCTTCTAGTTAACATTATAACAAATTGGGAAATACCCTGGATCTCACAGATCCAACCGCACAACCGACGTTAATCTTTACATAGCAGACGAGCTGCTCGAACCACGCATCGACTTTTCGGTGTTAAGACTTACCGGGATCGGAAGAGGGATGCGCTCTGGTGAGTCTGCAGAGTTGTAATGGCAGATAACGAGTATCCGCCCGCGGTGGTGACTTTGGTGGCGGCGGCGTCGCGCTCAGGAAACCGCGCTGAAGTTCCCAGCCCACTTCCTGGATGATCGAAGCCTTCCTGAAGTACGGCGTCACTTCCCGCAGGTACTTCACTGCAACAAGAAAACACATCGTCAGAGTGTGTCGCCAAGCAGATCAGATGAAAATACAAATGTTTATGTTTTATCTCTTAATTCTGTCTAAGCTCTCACGATGATCCTACATTACAGATCTGTCCATTTTTGTTACATTTACTAAATTTTTTTTCTCTCGCTCTATAACTTGAGCATACACTTACATATGATCTCCTTATTACAGAAAAGAATAAGCAAGAAAACACATATACCATGAATTAACACCGTGGATTTCATATTTCTGTATCATAAACTATAATACTTTTAGTCAACTTTCAGTTTAACAACTATTTTTTTACCGTAATGCAACGAGAATATTTGTACATATATATTACAGATATAGAGATAATTATATTCTATCGTGTCGGCATATCGTTAATAATTAAAAGTTGCAATTCTAATTTTACCTTAACTTTTATATTAATAAAAGAGATTCTTCTTATAAATAAAAGGAAAATAATTTTTCCTCACAAAGTTTAATACTTATATATAATATTATGATACTTAATATTTTTCATTATAATTTAAGATGAGCATGCAGATTTATAATTTAATTCATTGTCAACTTCAAAGAAACGTTGTAAAAGTTGTAAGTTGTTCAATTTCCCTCCCAAATCATATTCATCTTCGTCCCAAAAAAAAAAAAAAACATTTACAGATGTGTGAACGAATCCATTATTGAAGAAAGGCTTGTGAGTTCTGTGAAGAAACTTTAAAACGAAGAAAAGCAATTTACTTTCGACGTACTTTACATTACTCGTATGAGCTCAAATGTTCGCGCGTTCAAGGACCTGCGAGAATTCGGCTAGGAAAATCTAACTTTCTTTTCGAGAGACGCGCGACTCTGAAACGAAAGTCGTGTCGCGGAAATCGAGTATCGACCTTTCAAATTGCGGGGGCTCGTCCGCTTAGTCGACATCTTGTCGGCCCTATTACGCGAAATTTAATGGAGAACGTCACGTGGCGACAGCGGCGAGACGGGAGTGGAATTCTGATGTATCGTATCCACGATGATCCAATATGTTTGCCATAAGGCTTCATATGAATGGTATGCGCAGCCAGCTGTATTTACTCCCTTTCGATCTCAAACGACATTTCCGCAGATCACGCCGATCCCCTTGATTAAATATATCTGCAGCATTTATCAACGTTAGCGCGCTCAATGTCAGCGCCTTTACTTTCATGTGGCTCTAGTTTTATGAAAATTATGACAAAGATCTATCTAGATTAAATTGTTATATATAAAATCTTCATGCGCGGCGCACATCTTCTATATACATAAGTAGCACATAGTATAGTACCTATATATTTGACGATATATAATTGATGTCAGTTGTTAAGAATTAATTACAATTTTATATCTATATTAAAAAAAAACTGCCATTTGTTTCTACTTTATTAATTAGATGAATGTAGCCCCAATCCCTGCAGAGATATCCCACTGAAATAATTTTGCGCTGAAAGGGTTAACCGACGGATAGGAGGACGGTACCGTGTCCACGGCCGAAGATCAAGCTCCCGTGTCCAACTTTTCATGCGCGCACGTACTCTCTGCGACCTAGCTGCCGTATGCCGACGCGCAACGTATTTCTATTGAATTTATTTCGGTGCCCTGGACGGTGCACGTTGCTGATTGCAGCTACATCGAGCCGGCCAGGCAGGCATCGGGACGCCCGCGCCCGCGCCGCGGCCGGACCCGACGCAGCGCAACGCTTCGCTTGCCAGTCACGTATTCCTGCATCATTTGCTATGGGTTTCATACCAGCCATAACTCTACGGATATATCCACCCCCTCCCTCTTCGTAACCCCTTTCTGCTCCCTTTCCTCCTCTTCGGCCTTCGACCGCTTCAAATCCCACGCCATAACTGCTGCGTCGAAATTGTGTCCTCCCTGCAGGCTTGCTGCTCTTAATCCGCCACGCATTCATCGTGCGAGGAAGTGGCGTCGGAATTAATCAAGTCTTGCCTGTCGTCGTTAATTTGAGCAAAGGCCGCTAATTTTCATTCGCCAGCGAGCTGTTAATCGCGAAGCGGCCTTTGACAAAACAGAATTCACGACGGGATTGAATGGCATTGTACCGACGCTTGCGAGTCGGCAAGCATAGTGTCGCGGAATGATGTGACGAGGAGATCGGTAAGCTTTGATTGAGCTTTCACGTAGGTGTTTGTTTAACGGTATATTGTAGCAGCTGCTACAGACTCGTCTGGCTGCATTTAGATCCAATAGAATAGACTTGGACATTTATGATTTCTAAGCATTAAATGGCAAGTTGCAAACATAAATGCATTAAATGAAATGTAAATTCACATAAGTATGTGACAAATCAAATTGATAAGAAAATTACAGAAATAATGTAAAAGTACAAAAAATAAATAAAGCATAAATTTTAAAAAATAAAGATTTATATATTACATTAGCCAAATATATTCATAAATAAATCCAAAAACTAATTTAGCAAATTATTTAATTTTGGAATATTAATAATTATCATATTTAACTAATGTATGGAAACTTTTGCCGTATTTATATAAACTGCACGTTGTTTGTGTATTTCCTTTATCCTAGAATTATTGTCTTTCAAATTATATCTTCAGTTGCAGAATGCTTTGTTCGTAATATATGTATTAATTGAAAAATAATTAAGTAAAATACATTAAGAGAATTAAGTAAAACACTGCAGGATTAAGACTGGGATCAGATCAGTATCCAATTTCAACTCTTTTACATTTCTCTTTTTATTCTTTTTCTTCTTCTTTTGCTATTGTGTTATATTTTACTGGTTGAATATGCAACTTTTACACTATACAAAAAAGAAGAAAAAACCATAGATCCGAGAGGACCTATTACGCGTGGTTCCATCAACACATTCTGCTCGCATTCGCCGTCGAATCGAGCCGAAACGCTGGGATAGCCAGTGCAGCGTTGCGAATCAATCGACCATAATCGCACCCGTTGAATCGCGTTCTCCCGTTTCCTGCGTCTGGAAAAAGCGTTTCGATGGCGGCCACGCGTACCGCATATCAATAGCCCATCTCGTCCCGAAAGCTGGCCCCTGCATCCAGGAAGGATGCCATAGCGTCGTCCTTGTTGCGGCCAGATAGGAAACTAATAAACCGGAAGACGGCTATCGCGCCCATACTCGGTAAATCGATCATGGCTCGATCCCAAGATCGTAATTCGATCTTTATATGTCATCACGGTCTATATCGAAGAAGCATAATAGGCAATTCAAACATTTGCACTGCGTTTACAACGCGTTGAACAAAAGTTTATCTAATCTACTTGATACAATTGTAAATTTTCCAAGTCCTACGTTAAAATAAAATAATTTAAATAAAAAAAAATATATATATATATACATATGTGTATATCGCGTTTTTATGTGTTCTTTTATTTTAAAAATATAGAAAAATAAATACATCAAAGTATATCCACATGCGCGCGTTCAAAAAATATTATACATTATTTTATATTTCATAGTAAAACATTTTACTTATAGCTTCATCATGAATTTTATTATTAATTCAACATTGGTTTTATTGCACTTTCACTTTTCCTTGAGGTGTTGTTTCATCGGCAGAATATCTTTAAAACGAATATTGTGGCTCGCACAGATAAAAGAGAGAACGCGAAGAGCGTGTCTAGCTATTCGTCTTGGGACCGATACTCGTTTCGAATTCTCCTGTTGCGATTGGCAACAGGATTCGGATCTTGCGAACCCTTACGAGGCGAGAACCCATTTCTTTCTCCGCGACCGTAAAGCCTCCAGGAATTTCTCTCAAAGGATAGTGAAACCCCCTTATAGTGAAACATTCTCTACGTGGGGCAAATTTCTTGACAGATTTTTGAGTCCTAATAA
Organism: Wasmannia auropunctata; assembly: GCF_000956235.1. NCBI lineage: Eukaryota > Metazoa > Arthropoda > Insecta > Hymenoptera > Formicidae > Wasmannia > Wasmannia auropunctata. Next base: position 910,878 of record NW_012027646.1, read on the forward strand.
ATTCTGGCAAAACGACCGCAAGTCATCCAAGAAAAAGACATTAGACTGAAAGCTCCCGTCCCGTTTGCTGTCCGTCTTTTTATCTCGCGATAAGCAAAGTTTCTGTAGAAAATGAATCCTTTAGTAAACGTCTGCTTAGCCAAAGCTTCAACTTTCCTTATGTTAATCTTTCAAAGATAAAATAAAAAAAATTTGAAATATTTACTTATCTCAAATTTTTTGCTATAGTAACATTCTCAATTATATTGCATTTCCTACAACAATTGTAATTATATTATAGAAATTAATATCATATAACAATAATTTCAAACAAGACTGATATATGTATATACAACAATTAAGGGGTGAATTGACTCTTTCCCCTTATGATTTAAAATATCATATAAATCTTAAGCTCAGAATGTATTTTCTCAATTTCTTAAATCGCTGTTCAACAAATCGCTTCGATTGATAGTCTGTACGATCTCCCTCCTAAATTCAACGCCGTCACTTTTCCATAAATCGCATATCTCGGGAACATGATATCCTGTCGATAACGAGGTTGCAGGAAATGCGCGCGACATGAAAGTTGAGAAAAAATGTCGCGCGAGCTATCGGCCAAACGATTGGCAGCAGTATATATTTTGTATAAATTCGAACTCATACACGATTTGATGAATCATGTAAAAGTAAGCATATCGGATAAATTAATTCTTTAAAAATGAATATATTTTAATTCGTGGATTATTCGATATATATATATATATATATATATATATATATATTCCAATATAATATAATGAATATTCATGAATTTTCAATCTAATAACTTGTAAATCTTATCAAATCATTCATCCGTCATTATTAAATTTTTATTTAAAAATGTCTTCATTAATTTCATATAAAATTATACATAAATGTATGAGACATATCAATTTAGATGTACGCAAAAAATCAAAAATATCTCACAATATCATTATTTCAAATACATATAAACATAAATGTACTATGTACCGATATTACGATATATTTTCATATATAATGAAAGATAATTTACGTTAATAGAAGTCCCTGTAAGTAAGAATTAAATTGATATATACACTTAAGTATCATTTATCCAATCTCTAATCAAAAATGTTTATCAATAGTGAGCGATATTTTGCTTTAACCGGAATGCAATACCGCAGTTACACAACTATTTGCAATTTGTCACAATCCTTTTTACTTCTTTTCCTTTCTACTTCCTTTTGTACATACAGCATGTTACGAGATAGCTCTCACTCGCACATAACCCACTACACGTGGCATGTCACACATATACTTTACTAATTTATCTAATATATCACATGGTACACACTACACATTATATATACAATTCACATATCCACAATCGGAGAAGCATACAATTTTTATATCTGCAATTACCTTCATAGATTTCAACTTGACTGAGTTTTTTTAAGTATGGATATGATAAAAGAGAAAAGAAACTCATGCTTACAGATATAAAGATATAAACTATGATAAAATTGTAAATTATTTCTTTGTAAAAAAAAAAGTTAAATCTATCAAACTTAAATTCAATTAGTCAAGAAATTGTATAATAAAGAAGACAAAAACAGCTATTCCTGAAATTAACGATATTCGTAAAATCGCATTTGCAATCTGACAATGAGTTGCAATTCGATGTTAATAAAATGAATGAGGAGTTATAAAATGCGCGAAATTGATAAGTGCGATTACCTGATAAGCAGATAATTCATTGAAAAGAGCAATTTTAGCCTGCGGGCATTATAGAAAGATCCAAGAATCAGCTTTGATAAGAAAGTCTTGATACATTCTCGCATCTAAAGGATTTTGCGAACCTTTCTCTTACGGGAATCATACGATTATTCTGTAGCAATAGCGAAAAGAGCAGATTTCTTGGGCGGCTTCTCGTAACCACTCGCCTGAGAGCAAAAATCTGATGGGATCAGCCGTTCTCCTTCGGAAGCGTTGCCGGGAGAACGTTTAATCTGGTAAAGGCGGGTCCGACGAATAATTCACTCAACGGGCGCGATACGAAGGAAACGAGCGAAAAAGTGTGCGTAGGTGAAAATCGGGCAAATAAAACTCAAATGATTTGAGCTTTTAACGGAAGAATAGATAGCTTCAAATTTATGCATTATTAACTATTGCGCAGTAATTATTGCGTTTGCGTTGCTTTTAGACAAATCAAATATAGAGACATTTATAAAGAAATATTTTATTTGACATTACTATTAAATTCGTTAATGAATAATAGGTAGAAACAAAATGATGTGGAATATCCTTTATATATTTTACTGTTAAAATATTTTTTAAATATTTTTTCGATCAAAAAAGTGAGAAAAAAATATGCATTTATCATACTTGATCAGAAACATCTTTTGCTATTCTTGTTATATGAAAAAATAATTTTTCTCGTATTTCAGTGCAGATCTATTCAATGCGAATTTATGCAAGGTCAGTCATCGATCAAGAGCCATTAAACATTAATGTAAAGAGACAATGGAAATACAGTTTGCGCAGTTCTTGTAAATATATTCTGAAAAGACATCCAAGATCTCCTGAATTGTATAATAAAAAATGCACTACTGTATTTTAACTGCAGTCGCCTCAATATTATGTATTCAATAAAACATTTGGATACGTCCAATATCAAACTTTACGCACATTGCTCTTTCTTTTATACAGAAAAATACAAGACTCGCTTATATATAAAATATAAATCATCAAAACTTAAAAAGCTTATACACTTTATATACTAAATAAATGATATGTAAATAAATATTTTAATATTTAAGTGTTACTCTATTAAAAAGAGTGCTTTGCACGCAAGCTATTTTAACTAACGCAAAAATGATCTTTTTCTTAATTTATCCAGATATAAAGTATTATAATGTCTCTAGATCAACTATAAAACTTATATGACAAAATTATTTATTAAATTAGCAAATTTTAATTCAAGACAATGTTTTGCGTGTCAAATTTTATGCAAAATTTGATCCAGCAAAACACAGCTTGCGCTGAACTTTCTTTAAGAAAACTCATAAAGTTGACAGAAAAAAGTTTGTGCAATCTTTCATCCCGGCGCATTTTATTCCCGTTATTTCGATGCTTGTTCGCGATCGGAAAAGCGCTTTCGAAAACGATATGATTTACGTCAAAGGATCCTGTCACGACGTACACGAAATGGCACCTTCGCGTGAAAAGGGTATTTTCTCGGCACACACGGCAAGCGGGTGTAGGAAGGACCGCTACCACCTGTCGATCCCACTGAAACGCCCGAGGGATACCGCCCTCGTGTGCGGGCGAGCGATCGACTTTATTCCCTTATTCCCGCAGAGACCCTTCGTGCCAGCCCGGGCGTCACGTTACGCTCGGACGGACGTACGAATCCCAGGTACGTCGATATCCCGAATTTGATTGTCGATCCTGTTCTGTCAACAACCGGCATTACCTGTGCGTTCGCGTTATTAGATGACGCGTGGATATAAAGGCCGCGAAATGGAATATTCTCGCGTCAGGTCAATCCAAGTGGTGCGAAGGGCTGCTTTGATACGATGTAAGAGAACCCGGAAATTCTATGTGTCGAAATAGTTTACAATTTATTTGCATTTCATTATACCATTGGGTTGAACGAAAAATTCGTTCCTTTTTTTATTTATGCTATGCTATCTCTTAACAAAAAACGGAACGAACTTTTCGTTCAATTCAATACATAATGAGAAAAAGTGTATGTTAGAATTTTTAACATGTTTGAATCACTAAAATCTAAAATATGCATTCTTAATGTGTATACAAGTGTCGCATTTACATGTTTAACTAATGTTGCAATTCGATTTAATTTCGATCTTGTATACAGAAAAGTATAAGCGGACTGTAAATGTTTAGTCTTATCATTTGAAACTGCGCTGACAGTTATGTAGCACCAGATCAATCGATTTTTCGAGATATCCTGAAAATAAAGTAAAACGAAGGACCGGAAGTCGATCTCGGCGCGTCTGTTGCCGACGGAAGATATTTTTAATATCCGGTAAATCCCTTTTCCCTTATTCTGCGTTGATATATAGTGAAAAGAGTTATTCAGTTAAAAAATACGTCTTTCCAATCTTATTAGAGTTTAAATTTAGCAGGAAGTTGATTTCTTAGCAAGACATTTTCCAAATTTCTATAATTTTCTCCAAAATCGTATATTCCCTTAAATTTTCAATATCACAAATAAAATATAAAATATTTTTTAATCGTCTCTTTAATATCTTTACATATAATGTAATAAAAAAACTGCCAGTAAAATCCTATCTGTTTCATAAATTATTAGAAACGCAAATTACCATTACTCCTAATAAATCTTAAAATATAAAAAAAATGTCGCTATTTTTAATAATTTTCAAAAAAGTAATTTAAAATGTGTAACGTTTTACATAAACTATTCTGTATATCCGTGCTCAGTTCTTGTAACATGCGCTAATCGTAAACACCTCTCATGGCAATGTAACGTTTATATTAGCCATGCAAACGAAAAATATTTTTAATTTACAAACGAGGCTGATTTTTATTTATAAAACTACAACATTTCCTCCATTCATAGAATATATTGTAAAAAGCTCTCGCGAGCCAAGATTCCTCTTCGCATCTTTGGGCCATCGTCACCACTGGCCGATGCTTTCAGACTGCATTTCTCTTCCTTCTTCTTCTATTTTTCTTCTTTCCGCATCTTTGCCATCTTTTCTAGAGACTTTTTTTCTCTTGCAGAGCTTTTCTGCCCAGCGAATTGTTCCGGTTCTAAAACTTTCCTTGCCAGGACAAGACAACACCGAAAACACACGGATGGAAGAGATAAGTGCTAAAGTATTCAATATGGCGAGTCTATACATATATAGAAATTTTCGTGGTCATCATCCTTTTTCCACTTTTAAGTGCTTCTTTCTTAATACTGCCTAATTGTCATTTTGATTTTTATTTTCCTTTTTTACATCGTAACGTACACATAGCCGTTCTTGTTCTTATTAAAATCAACGAAGAGAGAAGAAGAGAGAGAGAGAAAGATTCTCATTATAAACTTATCGCAAACTTTTAATATACACAACAATTTGCAGTCTGTATATAAATCTCATTATAATAATAGAATATTTAATATTTATTTATCTTTGAACAGCAAATACAAAGACTGATATCGTATAATATTATAATTAATAAAATTTTATTAATAGAAATAATTGATAGAAAAATGAAAGCCAACCGTAAAGGAGCCGTTGTAAAGTAATTTAGAATAGTATTGAAATAAATTTCGTCACAATTGAAATAACGTCGAAGTACTTAGAGAAATAAAGTTTGCTCACGATTTCTTCTCTCGATCACTCGCAACTGTCTCGAAATATCTCGTATGACCGTTCGAGCTTGGCTCTCGCTAACGACTCTCTCGTTGTCCGATCTTGCCTTAACTATTAACGTTCGCTCACTCTATTAAATGACTCGACCTTCTATCAAACATCTAAAAGTTTCAAAAAAATTGTTAATCTACGTTATATGAGAAAAAAAATATGATAAAGAAGAATATAAACACATAAACAGAGAAGAATATAACACATGATCTCATAAATGCCTTCGATCTCATAAATGTATAACAATTCCTACATTAATACATTTTGATATACATTATAAATATTAAAATGCAACGTAATTTCTTCTGAATAAAATATTTTTAGAAAACATTAACAACATTTTTACTTCTATTCGCTACCATTCGCTTGTTTATCTATCTCTTTGTACCACGTCCTTTATGCCGTAAATGTCTTTTACGCTCGACGTGATTTATTTAAGAAAAGACGACGGCGACTAGCGCGCCACTCGAAATGTTTATATTTCTTTGCGTATTCAATAAGCTCAGCTTTCTACTTTTCTTACGCGAAGCGACATCGTCTGCTACCCGCTACAGTGCCTTTGCATTTCCTTTTTCACTTAATAATATTAAAAATATACAAGTTTTGCATGTAGGTATGTGTAGACGTGCCCGTTGATCTTTTTTTCTAGTAGTTTCTGTCATACTGTCATAAGACTTTATTATAGATAAAAAATTTTACATTTATTATTGCAAAGATCAAAGAGATTTACGCCGTATTGCAATTCCAAAACTTTTCCAAAATTTTCTAAATTGTTAGTCTTGTTCAAAATGTTAGAATATCTATCTAACAAAAGTTGAAGAAAATCTTTCATATAATGTATATTAAATTCATATGTATCTCTTCACAAGTTCGAAAGGCAAAGTTGACGGTAATAAAATTAACAAGCAGTCAGCTAGTCAGCTTCGCTTTGCGTCAACCCTCTTTCATTTCCATCCCTTCGCGCGTTTGCTCGAGTTCTTTCACAGTCTACATCACTCACAAGCACCCCTCTACTTAGAGAGCGAACACGCGCCACCCTCGCTTCGACTTCATAGTGTTGCACAGTACTTAATGATCACCGTATAAGGAACGACAGGGTGAAAAGAGACAGAAGGACGATTAAAGTCTGGAATATTGTAAGCTAAACGTTAACCAGAAGCAATGTGTAAGGAAAAGAAGTAAAAGCGAAGGTAGGAAATAGAAGAGGCAGAGAAAAAGAGAGAGAGAGAGAGAGAGAGAGAGACGTCGGGGAAAGGAAAATGACGACTGAAGACGTAGAGGAGAGGTTGGGGATAGTAAAATATGGGCCAGACCACGCTGGATGCTAATAATAATAATAAAGGCGAAATAAGAGAAAATGGGACTCGGGAGAAATTCACGGGCTTGTAATAAATTCAGGACGAAACAGCCGTTCCATTTGCGGCTAAGAACTCTAAGAAGAGGAATGAAGAGAAATAAAGAAACGTAGCCAAAGCACGAAAGGACAAAGCAGAATTTAACGTACAGATACATTTACATATACTAGATATGCATGTACGCGCATATGCAAGTTTAAATGTGTTACGAAATTGTTCCAAGTGATTACTAATTTTGTTAATTTAACAAACATTCGTTATTGAACGATTTATGCAAATTACATTTCGCATATCTATACATATTGATGGCACCAATCAAAAAAACAAATGTAATTGCATTTCCGGACACTTTTAATTATAACCACTTTTCAATAGTATACCTACACAAAGTATTATAATTATATTTTAAAATTAATTGCAATTTTTATAAATTTAATTAAATTTAATTCAATATTACAATATTATTTATAAATTTTATATAATTTTATTTACATTTTCGTTTCTAACAAACAATGAATTAAATAATATTCGCACACGTAAAACACAGACGCACACAGTTATAAAACTTTTTAAGAAAAAGAAATTACTGTACACATAATTGTCCAAATAGTAAATTGTAGCTATTATAACACAAATTATTTAAATTGTCCTTTTAATAAAAATTCTTATTTAAGAGCAATTGTTTTTCTTACAATTGCAATGTTAAAACAAGTATAAATCGTTAATACTTTTCATTCAAATTAAACAGATTTGGACTGAGTGCTTCATGATATTCATTCATTACGATTATTAATTAAAAGTTCATATCTACATTTCTCTCAATTAATACAGCATAATCTGTCATTTAATAAATATTACTTTTTATTTTTTTACTTTATATCTGTCAATTTGTCAAAGATGTCAAATTGTCATATTACATTTCCAACTTTAATTAATCACTAGAATACGCTATCGAAATATTACGCGATCGGATGTCTTATTTATCAAATGTCGCCAAAGCAACATAATTCGTAATATAAAATTATTAAAATTGTCATTTAATTAAGAAAAATAATATAAACTAAAAATGCAAACTTATCTCTAATATCTCATAAGATTGCGGCACAGAGACAGCAAAAGCGTTCAAAAAAGTCCCAAAATGCAGTAACCATTGACACAACGACCGAGCAGCTAGAGGAAAGCAGCGGATAAAGTGTGGAAAATCAGGAATCGCTTTGCCATAATTGTCATAACTATATACATGCGGTCACGCGACAACGCGTGCAAGACAAGACACACGAGCGTGCACAATGAATCGTAGGTAGATAGCGGCGTGGACGCGCGGCGAAACGCGTGAAAAGCACGTGCGAGCGCGACCCCCAGTTTCCCTGCGGAAGCGCTCGCACTTCGCGTCGGAATTTATAGGAGCGGCGCGTACAGAAAATCGCTCGAGTGCTCCTCCGCGATGGATTTCTTTTCCGCGTCACTACGTTGCTATAGGGATACGTGGAGGTACTTTTGTTCTTGCGCAGCACCTGCCGCGGAGAGATGCTCGCACTGTGCCGCGTTATCCCGGGATTCAAGAGGCTTTAGCTCCTCCGACTCGGCCGAGTCTTTACATTCTTGAATAGCTGCATAAATAATGGAATATGGACCGTTTATTTTTAGAACGTTGGACATCCGGTTCTGCAAATTATCTTCGCAAATAAATTTCTCGTTATAATATTATGACATAAATAGATATAAAATTATTTAAAAAGTTATCGCGATTAAAGAATTATATTTTATATTCCTATTTCTCTTTCGTGTCTTCTTCTTTTCATATCTTTCTTCTCTTCCTTTCATGCCAAAAGAAAAATTTTTCGTAATGTCAAATTTTGTTATTATTTTTCTATTAAGTTTATAAAGATAGCGATAGAAGATTTCCAGTCTACAAAAAAAAAATCAGTAACACTGTAAATTGTATAAAACTTTATAAATATCGCATATCGATATATATTATTTTAATAGCATGAAAACATCTCCCTAGTAGAAACAGTTAAATTAATTAAATAGAACAGATTCTATCGGCCTACCGTCGATGGTGGCCAAAATTTGGGGGAAAATCGATGCGCATTCGTCTTTATCATGAACGCGGACCAGCGTAACCACGAAATGCCTGGCACGTTTTAGCATCAATTGACTCTAAAACACACCGCGCAAATTTCTTCTTGCCAATTTAATTAAATTAAATTGCTTTTATCGTAACCGCAACATCACAACGAGACGCAGCATCGCCCCGCAAAATAAATCAGGGCAGATTGACCCTTTGATGGCGTCGTTCAGTATGTAATCAAGCTCAGTAGCGGCAGAATATCGACTGTTACAGAGAAATTTACACCCTGATTTAATTTTAAAGTATTTCCACCGTTACGAATATCGCTTTGAGCGTGAAAAATTTTTTATTTCCAGATTAATCAAATTGCTTAAGCTAGGAAAAGTAAAAGAAAGATAATTTCGTCTCATTCCGACATCCGTATATGATCGATATTATGTATAGATACATATCTTTTGTATTCAAAAGTGTCATAATAAAGAGGGAAACAATATCGGCACGTGCTGCCGTGCATTCGGAAAACAACGCCGATAACCATAAAATTTCGATCGTCGCAACAACGATAGCAGACGTGATAAAGAGGGCGTACAGGCGGAAACAATGGCAGCGATTTGTAATCTCGTCCCTGGCGGCGGCACAAAATTATGAATTATGAATTATAAATTAGTGAACGACGCGTAGGAGCGATTGTGGCAAGATATAAATTGCCCGATAATTATTCGGTCCACGATCCAACGTTCATTTTAGAGTTTTCCATAATTGAGCAAACAAACGTTTCTATTATAATATGCCAGTACTAAATGAAAAATGGTCATTTAGTTAGAACACTTTCTTTTTACTTAAGAGAGAGAAAGAGAAATGATTATAGACAAAAAATTAAATATGAAATATTCCTGAAAAAGTAAGATGTTTTTAATAGACATATATTGTTGCGCGAATAAGTACTTAATTAAAATGATATGTCGCATCCTCTACTTTTCCAATGAAAAAAGCTAATTTCATAATTTCATTTTGAGGAAGGAGAAGTAAAGAGTGTAAATATTAAAGTATATATATATATATATATATATATATATATATATATACATATATTCGTATTTAATTACATAAAAATAATTAAATTTACTTAAAACTATATTATAACAAAAAACAAAAGCTTAAATATTTTTAGCTGTTTGATCTGGAAATTTAAAATTTATTTTTATCACTTAAATATTAATTATTGCGAAACAAGAAAAATATTTATTAAATATTATCAAATAAAGATATTATAGCTGCTAAAGATAATGAACGTTTTAATGTTTCGTGAAAATGAATTATGGTTTATATATAGAAAGTATAGTGAAAACATCACAAATATTTTCCTTGAATTATTCGAAAACATCTCGTATAGCTAGTCATATAGCTGGTACGACATAATTAAAGGAGTGGCCATACCACTGGCGGTGCGCACGTGTCGAATTACACGAGCTCTCAATCCGATTATACATGATCCCGTACAAAAGAGATATCACCAACGAGAAGCGGGAACTGCTCTACTGTTGCAGCTGCTGAAATTAGAAGCTTCTGTTTCGTTGCGGCTGTTACGTTGCCTCTGGGTATACCGCGGCTCCGGTAACGATTCCGTATAGTCGAATAAAGTACTTCACTGAATCATCCCTGGGGCGTTCATGGATTAACAGGGTGCCCGTTTTAACGAATGTCGATCTCCGAAGAAGTAAAATATAATATCAATTGACGAATTTTTAAGAACTCCGTCTCGTGTCCTCTCATTATTAAATTTTAATTAGAATACAACAAATCTTCTAATGATAAATTAGAGAGAATCAAATGATTTAAAATTTCATAACTATAATTTTCTATAATATTTCTGCTTCTCGATATTATTGATAATGAAATTTGAAAAATTAATAAAATTTCATTAAAAATTACCAGTTGATAAATTAATCAGCAAAATTATTTTGTTAAATAAATTTCAAATTAATTTTTTATTAACAATAAAGAAGAAGAGTTTGCTTGCAGAATACAAAAGCATGATTTCTTTAACAGATTTTCCTTTATTAAATGCACATAATTCTCTGTTTCTTAATTATTATTTAAAGTTTTTTAGTTAAAAGCCTCAAAATATTAAGTAAATAAAAAGATGACAAAAAATATCTATACATATATACATGAAACAAAATTCCGGAATTTTTTAATCAAGGTCGCATCACTTTGCGTAAATTATCTACGACACCCGATGTACGAAGCTAGAGACCAGATAGTTACGCCACGGTTTGCACTGCGTCGCTGCGTTTCCACCTCTCAACTCCTACAACCCGTTCCTTTCTGCTCCAGGCGGGGTCTTCCTTTTTTTCTCACTTCCGGTGAAATTCACGACACCCGCGGGAACGGTGGTGGCGGCTACATTCAGAGAAATGGCCGCCTTTAAAGGGTGGTCGGGAGATTTAAGGGTTTGAGGTTTCGCCGGTAGGGCTGAAGTCACGAGAAAAAGAGAGGGGTGTCTGCGGGCAGCTCGCAGACCTTAAATCTCGACAGAAATCGAGTCACATTGGCGTAGTGTGAACGAGAAGATGAAGATAACCGGAACCGCCTACGGTAAATGGATAAAGGAGAAGAAATGCCGTTACCGATGAAAATCGCCAAAATTGATAAGAAGTTTTACAGAATTGAATACAGAGTTATGCATTTACAATAATTTATATCGAATGAGATAAAAAAAAAAACAAAGATCCACACAAAGAAAAGCATCTTTATGTTATACTAATTAATTGACATATGTAGGAAATATCTAGCATTTTTCTTCCATTTACTAATTTTCCAAGATTTTTAGGTTAAATAATAGGTTTTTTCACTCATATTATACGATAATATAAGTACCAATATCATAAGTAATCTTTATATAATACAAAAATTGTTTCAATCTTAGGTAACTTTTTCAATAAATAATGTTTAGTTGAACTTTTAAAAAGATAATATTTTGGTTAAAATTACTACACGCAAAATTGAAATTTGAAATATAAAAAGTTTTATAAATAAGTCTGCAACTGTTTCAAAAATACAATTAATAATTATAATTTCTTTTGATGCATTTTCCAGATATTTTATTGTCAACTTTGTGTGTGCATTTGAGTAAATACCGAGAAATAAATTGATAAAACAAAATGCTTTCTTGACGTTTTAAGTGTAGTTTCGAGATATTATCAGACATTTTCGTAGCGGTTTAATAACGCATGCACGTATTTCATTTAAGCGTACGCGATGCGCCTTAATAAAACGAAATTAATTTTCATCCGATTCAATGGGGTCACACGTGACTTTTAGTACTATAAATTACTTAAATACGATAAATTAATTAGTTAATTGATATTTTCGTTTGCTCGAAGTCGCACTGTTGCATGCCGCCACGTATAATATTTCAAATATAAATTTCTGATACATGCGTATATATTCAAATATCTTGTATTTTGTGTATTCGTGCATATACGAATATGTCTTTATCGTTTGTACTTTACATTCTAAGCATCATATCTGTTTATCAACAACTATTTAAAAACATTGAACTTCGATCTAAGCGATAGAACCGAACTGCTTCTAACAGTTAGTGTATCTAAAAAATTGAGGTTCTACTGATTACACACACCTATTGTTAGTTAAAATCCAACGAAAGATAACAGTTTACTTACATAAAAGTCAATAATTATAAATTATATCGACACATATAGGCAGCACTGGCATAGCTGTTTAGTTTACTCTCTAAAAGTGAATCAGTGAAATCATCACTAATTGTCAATGTATATTATTTTCCAGTGGCAGTGGCTTCGAACTGTGATAAACAATGACTATTTCAATGTCGCTTTCAGTGATAATATACTGATTCAAACAGTATCACTGAAAAACAGTGAATTTACTGTCAAACAGTCAAATTCACTATCTGTCAGTGAATTTGACTGTTTGACAGTGATATTCATTGTTTATATCAGTACGTTATCACTGGAACGACATGAAATAGTCACTGTTTATCACAGTTCTAAGTATATTATTCTAAGTATTGAAAAATGACGTACACTGACAATCAGTGATGATTCCACTGATTCACTTTTAGAGAGTAAATTAATGTAATTTATGTCAATAGTTATCCATTAATGAAATCAATTTTGAATTAATTGAAGAATGAGACATTGCTATTTATGAGTTTACGTAAATTGGCAATGTGTGGCCATTTGGAAACGGCTGTACTGCGTTTTCAATCATCACCATCCAGCAATCATGCTCGGTATGTCGAAAATTCCTGCTTCATTACCGTCCCATGGGCCTGTCCTATTGCGTCACGCGGTGTCAATTTCGTGAAATTCCTCGCGGGTTTATGATCACGACCAATGACACTCAATTTGACGACATTGCGTGAATTTCTCGATTGAGAAATGATTAAATTCGAAACTTGTAATAAATCATAATTATATTAAAATAATTTTTCATAAATTAAATTAGATAGAATTAATTATTTTTAAAAATTCAAAATGAGAAGAACGCAAGCAAATAAATATATAAAAAGAAACAAAAAAATATTAAAAGAAAGAAAGATTTTGAGAATTGAATCATGTAGAGCTCTTTTTTTAAAACAAAAAATCTTAAAATTATATATAGCTTTACATAGTCTTAGCACGTCAAACATTTTGATAAAATTCTATAAGTTTCTAAAAAAATTTGTTTACATTTTAAATTATTTTCAACTCATAAATCATATTATTTTATTTACTTCTGAAAGCCCGACAGGAAGAATTTGATAGTAAACATATTTGTTGGCTGTCTTAAAACACTATTAAACGATTTACAAGTTACACACGTAAATACAACGACGATAGAAGTTTCATCGAAGGGCGTAAATCTTACAACGACGATTATTCGCTTTTATAGCGTGGCGCGCGTCACATTGCCACGCACAATATAGCGTCATCAATTTTTCTTTTGTTCCCATGTGATTTCAAAGCTATAGATATGCGGAAAAAAGCCCGTCCAGTAGATAAACTACTGGGCTTCTTTTAATCGGTCGATATCTGTCATATCGATACGTTTTTAATTGCCTCTTTAACACACACACACACACACACACACACACACACACACACACACACATGTGCGCGCATGTGTAATTACCTTGTGAAACAAGAGCAGATTGCTCTAATTACATTTAACGAGTAAACATTACGTTTGTGGTAAAGATTTTTTAAAGCAAACTAAAGCAAATTGTATGCCAATATTTTTAATAGAATCATATAATCATTGTTCGCACACTATATTAAACATGCCTTCTTAATCTTAACATCAAAGAGAATCAGATAAAATAGAAAAAAATTGTATGTTCCTAAATACTTTCCAATTCGACAAGATTTTTTTATTTGCCATTAAAATTTGATATTTTAATAAATAATTCTAAAATAATTTATTATTGAAACATAAAATAAAATTTAAATTTTTAAAATAAAATATAGTTAGATATAAATAGCTAAATTCTCTTATTTTCTGTCATTGTAGCATTTTGAATTATATGATGTAATATATAATATTATATTAATATTATATAATAATATATAACATAGAGAAAACGTTAAATGTTGTAAATAGAAAATAAATAATATGATTTACAATGATAGCACGTCTCTTATAATAATCTAAACTAAAATATGATACGACACTTAAGAGAGCAAAAAGAGAGAAAGAGCTCAAAAGAGCAAAGATGCTGTTTGAAATGTGTGCTTAATACAACCAGATCCCGATTGTCTGCGCGAATCAACAAGGATATATCCTCTTTTTTTCCATTTTTCGCCACAATCGTTCGTCTCTACAGCATTACATAGCAGCGGCGGAGCTTTTGATTAAAAGGATGGCAGGAAAAAATTTTAATTAGAGACTCGAATACGTATCTCTCCGTCGCACCAAAAAGACAGAACGAGGAGATGAGGACGGGAAGCTGAGAGATGACACGTAGAGTTTAAAAGAGCTACGGTAAAAAAAAAAAAGAGCGAGAAAGGAGAGAAAAAGGCTGCGAGTAACGCCCATCGTGGATCATTTAAGAGCATGTAATCTACACGCTCAATACCTTCAACCCTTATCGGCTAAATACCATGCAAACATACTCCAATCTGGCCAGGAAAGTCAGTTCCTATCGCTATCCCATCTTCGTCCTTCTATGTTGCTAAAACGTGTTCGAATTAACTTCTTACTAAAGTATTGAGAAATAAGTATAAACTATAAAACGTGTACATAGGTATTTAGCAATTGTAATATTTTAAATTTAGAATAAAAATTAAAAAGAGCTATATAAGTAAAAATCTTATAATTTTAAGACTTAATTTAAGATTTAACTATAGTAATTAGTAAGTCGTAGCTAAACAATAGATATCTGCAATAATTTTTTATAAAATTGCTTTGGTAATAAAAGTTACGTGTATATATCGCAAAATTTGTTCCTTTTCAAAATTGAGAAAAATATAAATTGTGCAACATTTCTTTTAAAAAAATCAATAATATAACTATATTGTATTACCTGTATTAGTTAATTATACTGTAACTACTAATAATTCATTTGACTTTAAAATATATCATTGTTTGTTTGCTTTATTGTTTTTGACCCTCGCGATTGTAATAATTATTCATCAGCAAAGCAGAGTGGTCAAAATCTTTTCCGATAACCACATGTTTCATCAACCAGATCAGCGAACCAGCTTATTCAGAGGAACAAGAGCCGCGAGAGTTAGCTGGAAGCTGTTGTACATTCAAATGCATGATATCGCGTGTGAAACAGCAGTTAGGGGGGTCAGATCTGCATAACTCTACTACGAACACTCCCTGAGGGTACCTTAGCTTCAGCCGTACGCGCTCTCCTATCGAAATTCACTCCCTCCCACCCTCTATGCGTTGTGTATGCACCCTCCCTTCTCCTTGCGAACTTACCCCCTTGTTCTTGCCCCGCCAACGTAACCGCCACTTTACATACGTGTACAATGTGCCGCTACAAGCAACCACCGCCCATTCTCCATCTCTCTGACTGTGCAATCACACGATGATAAAAGTGATTCCACGCCGACTTCCGATTCGCGATTTGTCTGCGCCGTCTGCAATGCTCTAGTAAATCAATGAGTGCCGCGCTATTTCAAGCGCCCGCTATCTTGGCACAGAAGGAGTGGAAGAGGGCAGTTAGGCGGATACATGTGCTTTCGTGCAAAACACAAGTCATGATGATAATACTACGTATATGTATGTCTTCATTTTACAATTGCACATTACATTAAAAATTTAAAGCACATTATATATTATGGAAATTTCGTATTTAATTTGATAAATAAAATAATAAAAGGATAAAGCACATAATACATACACACACGATATATGTATATTTACATATCTTATGCTCTATTATTAATAAAAATTCCAAAGCAGATGTAATTAAAATATATAATTTAATTAATAATTAATTTTATATGTATAAAACTCTAATTAATTAAATGTAAAACTAATGAATTACACAAAGTGTTTCTAATGAAAGTATCAAAATATTGTGTTTCGGTAAATTTTTAATGGATGTTACTTTAACCAAAGTTTCGGGTCGCGGTTCATTACCAAGATAATTAATATTGGAAATTATAAAATTATGAAAATATACATATACATTTTAATATAATTTCTATAAGAGAAGATAGATAATAATTGTTATAAATTAAATTTATGTATTTTTAATTAGCGACATGTAGAAATTTGTATTTTATAATAAAATTTGTTCCTCTTGAAAAGATAAAATATATTTATTCGGATTTTACCAATTCGCGGGCTGGGAAAAGATGTTTTTCCAGCAAAAAGCATAGTGTACCAACTCAGACTATACTGTTCTTATCTTTACGTCTTGGTAGTCAAACAATTAAAGAGAGCAGACACATTGACATATCAAAGTCAGCGCTAAAATGTTCTGTATCAACTTTCATTATATATATATATATATATATATATAGGACAAGTTAATACTGCATACACACAGGTTTTACTTACTGTATACAAACAAATTTATTCTTTAAAAATAATAATATTTACCAATTTTAATTGAGAAAATGTATCTGCCAAGTAATAATAAGCATAATATTTTTGCCATCAAAAGTTTGAAATTCAAAAAAGAGATGCAAACGTTAGCATTAATGCTGAAACATGATGTTTTGCATTTTTCTTTGTATATAATAAATTATATATGCATATATACATATATGTATATCCATATACATATATTTATTTCAAAAATACCTTAATCTAGTATCAGTCGATTAATTTAAAAGCAATATTTTCGAATTTTAACTATTTAGATTAAGAAGGGATGTTTTAAGAAAAAGGGGTCTATTTAAAGTATACCGCCCTCGTGTCTCTATGCTTTGACAATCAAATGTTAAAGGCGATGCAAAGATATCAACATCAGGGCTGAAACATTTCCGCGTCACGTGAGTGGAATTAGTTAACGGCATGTAGCATGTAGAGCGAAGGAAGTCGTCATCTCGCACCTCCACGGCCCGAAAATTCCCGATCTGTAACGTAATTATCGTCGCCACGTTCACTAGCAACCACGTGTAACTCCAACGCTCCTGTTAAAGTTATCTTAATTAGTTTGCTCAGCGTTCACAGTTGAATTTCAACGTTTACCTAGCCATGTAAAAACCTTCTATACTACTGATTCTAAAATAAAAGCTAGCTTCTCAATTAGACATGAAACGTATCCATATAAATAAATATATATAAATATCTATATAAATCTCAATTCATTCAATACCTAGATATTATTAAAAAACCTTGATATAGAGTACTTGTAAAACTTATAAATTCCATACGTTTTACGTAATTATAAAAGCGTAATATAACCAACTACGAGATAAAATATGTGATGAATAATACTTGCCTTTCCCTTTGATTATTTATACATGAGCTATTTATGTTAATTCATATAAATCCTGTAATATCACTCTTGTTGCTAAAATTCTCCAATTTGCGCTTTTGGTTTTAATTATATTAGTTATAATTCCTCCATATCGTTCTAGTTGCTCAACAATTCTACAGTCTGTATTCTGACTTTGATTATAAAAGGGATTTGATTGAATCAACGGAATAATTTCTTTGATGAAGCCGAGACAAATTTCAAAGAAACACCTCGTCACACAAACTCAATAAAGTAACTTCATCGGGCGACTAAATGGTGATTCAACCGGCAACTGGCTGCTCATTTATGATTTTAATAAAACTTGCCGCTGTACAATAAAAGTATTAAAGAGTTTCAAATCAGCTTAAAAAAAAATTAAACATTTTTTATGTATAAGCAAATTAATATCAAAGGTAAAATGTCATAAGATAGTAAATCAGCATATTCAGTTGACTCTTTTTTTAATACGAATATTTAATTTTTCAACTAGATTTAATAAAATATTTTGATACGGCATGTCATTTCAATATTTTAATATTAGCATTTCAATATTTTAGTTCTGACATTTTAATTAATTTTTTATAGTCTGCAGTCCATGTATTTGTAAAGAGTACACATGTATGTAATTGACCATATCAGCTCAATATTCAAATTTTACGTACGCTTCTATACATCTGCTGTACGTCACTTACACCACGTGTAGACATGTTTAACAATGCGCTTAGTGCTACTCTAGCCGGCACAGTATTTCGTTACATTTATTGTTGTTCCATGTTCACTTGTCGCTTTTATGATAAACGTTCTCGTAAAAATATATGTACGTTTTACCATAAAATGTGCACTAAAATATTTGAGAATAATGAAAATATTATAGAAATGTAATCCATTTTACATATAGAGAAATTTTTATACAAAACAATTTTGAATTTTACACATTATTAAAAAACAAATGTTCTCTTTTCTCTTTGACATACTTTTGTCAGCCTCAGAGATACGCATTTAATAAAGTTTCAATAAAAATTAAATATTTGAGAAAAATTTAATAACAGAACAATAAAAAACAAATAATATTTCAATTGAGTATTTTTGTTACTTTTGCATTTGTTTTTAGTAAATTTTATTTTTAATAAACGTCAAACGTTAGAGAATCATTAGATCTGATTTAAATGTCCTGCAGTATTAATGTAATATATTTAATACTGGACAATAAAATATCAAACATAAAATTTAGCTTTAAATATATAAAAAGTCTCTTATGTAAAATTAAATAAAAATAAAGAAAATTAATAAAATATTTATTCAATACTTATATGCAATTTAATTTATTAAAATTTCGCAGTAATTTTTAATAAAACGTTAAAAATATAGAATCTTGATATTTAATGTGATGAAAGAAAAATGGTTTTCGAAATTAAAATACAGTTTTTCAATCTTTGCAATTTTTTATCTTTTCGTATGATACAGATCATTCCAATTTTTTTGTATATTTTAACAGACACAGTTTACGTTTTACGAAACTAGAAGTCCTGCCATTTTATATTTCTGTCTTCCTTAATGCGCATGCGCATGCGCAAATACTCAATCGCATTGGTATGTGTGTATATCTGTCGTTGATATCGCTTACGTAATACAAGTTGTTCGATATTTTACCGGTTCGAAGGAATTCTGGATGCATAAAATGAACGTTAACATCGCATGCTGCAGAGCGTCGAGTATATTTTGCATACTCCTCCCTCTCTTCCTGCATCCCTACAATCCCTACAATGTTACTACGTGTTCTATATAAAACTCCTCAATAAAAGAATATATGCATATTTATGCGATTAAAAAAAACTAACGGATATTTTTAAAGCATATGTAATGGCAAAGTGTAGAGTCATCTTGATTGAAATAATTAATATTTTCATATATTTGGATATTACACTTTTACCTTCTGATTGTGAGATAAAAAATATATCATCATGAAAATGAATACATAAAGAAGAAAGATCAGAATGTTAATATTTCAATATAATTTTTAGAGAAAATTCTAAAAAATTAAAAACAAGACATCATAACTATATATATATATATATATATATATATATATATATATATACATACAGTATAGTATAATTGTCAGAACATTTCTGATTTTTTCATTCTTCCTCAAATTGCAAGGAAAAATTATATTGACTTGTAGGTATATAAATTTAATTCCGAAGAGAAGGCACACTTTATCAAAAGATTGGGAAATAGAATTTTTCGTTGAGCTGACGAATTTCAGCTTGGTTGTAACATCCGTTACAGCCACATCCTCAACAGATACAAAGATATTTTACGTGATATTATGTTAAGTTTAAAGGCGCTCGGAAAATGTAAGAGTTTCCCAAAGTGCACTCCGAGAAAAGAATCGGGGCGGAAGAGGGAGCAGCTGACCCGAAAGAGAGGCGAACATCGATAAAACTCTTTTACATTACATTACGCCCGACGCGCGCGCATCGCCTCGATCTCATAACATTAATGCGTGTTGCATATCGCGCTTGCCGTCATTCTGCGCGTCTTCGTATTTTCCGATATGCGCGCGGCAAAATCTCCCAAATATCGGGAAAAACATTTCGCGCTTGCAAATAGTAGTATGTATATGCAGAAGAATCTATATGCAATTCTACGTTTTTTTTTCACGCAAATAAATCGTTTTCTTTAGACACATAAACTAAAAAGAAAAGAAATGAACCCCGTTTCATAAACATGAGATAAAGAGGAAGGAACTTAATCTTACGTAATAAGAACTGATGCCTGTGAATAACAGCAAGGATTTATTCACGTTAGAATAATTATATTTTCTTAAAACATTTTTAAACCTTTTATTATATTGTATGATAAATTTTTTAAATCAACATTTTTATACTCACTTCTTTTAGATAAATCTTTTCAAAAGAAAGATAGATGAAATTAGTTTGCTAGATATTAGATAATTTTACACAGACTATAGCATCAGAAAAGAAACGAGTCATACAAGTTGATGCAACGCGAATCCATCTTTTTTTGATCGTAGTTTCCTCGATATGGCTTACCTTAAAGGGAACTACGTTGGAGACGATTCCAAAGGTTGCTTCCCAAGGGAGCGCGTGGTAGAAAATGGGATAGGCGGCGTGCAGATGGCTTTAGGAAAATTACATTTTGGTTGTACTCAATCTGATGCGAGAAATAATTTTGTCTCTATATTTCAATCATGTCGAATAAGCTATTGAGAGGGATCGATTAGAATTAAATCAGGTGTATATTTTGTCAAAGAGGAACCAATCATTAGTTAGAAAAAAAAAATTTCCAGTTTTATGTAACATTGATCATATTTTTGTAAAAATTAAAACAACACATATAAAGTATAAAACTTATACAAGAAGGAGTACGAGGAGGTTAAATCAAGATAGATAATGGAAAGTTAAAGAAAGATACCCAATGAAAACTAGTAACGTTCAGTACGATTCACATCAAGGGACATAATTTCCGACCGATGGTTCGTATATCTGCGCGACAACTCTTATTCTCAGCTCGTTAGCGTCGCTTCGAGTTCGAGCCGGTCGAAAAATAGAGGAGCTGGTTTGATCGACGTTTAATCGGCCGGAATTGCCGGTCGAGAGTATCCTGGACTGCACGCATCACTCCCGTTAGAGAAGAGAAGCTGAACGGGAAAAAAGGGGATAGAACGGTTGGAGAAGAGGGATGGGGACAGGATAGGAAAGCGACGAGCGTCGTTACGGCACGTACGAGAGCTTGCCGTAATGAAACAACGACGAGCCGCGCGACAGGATTGGCGGAAATCCAGCGGTTCTCTTCGAACTTCCTGACGTCGCGGCTCTTAAATCCGATTAAAAAATGTCCAGGCTTTCGCGGATCTGTGACAAAAATTCCTTGGTCGCGCTGATCTCAGGCACGCGGCGCGTCATATTTTTTGCTTTCTTCATCTCCTACCTTTTCCAACCAAAATCCTTTTAGTCGTTCTAGTACTTTTATCTTTCCACAAAGTGGAATTTTATTTATTTCAATTCGAGACTACGGTATTATAATGCAACTTATATTTATATCTATACTTTGGATTATTATGATATATAAATGTTAATGCACATATGTGTACATATATGTATTTAAACTATACAGTGATCAAATAAGCAGATTCAAGCAAAATATCTCCTTCTATTAAAATCAGCTTGTTCTTTTTTATTTTTTGTAACATGCTTTATTTTAATGCTTAAGCATTTCTTTTATTTTTTTTTACAACTTTTTTACAAAATACATAGATTCTCTAATTCAGAGTAGTTTACTCAAAAAAATGTAAGCAGATTTAATATCAAGATTTAAAAAATGCTTTTGTTAAAAAAAAGATAGCAGATGGGTTTTAAACAGTCCTATCTGTACTTATTCACCGTCTTATAAAGTGCAGCTCATTCACCGCGAGTCATATGTCATCATACTACATAAAATATAAAAGATGTATGAGAGAGAGAGAGAGAGAGAGAGAGAGAGAGAGAGAGAGAGAGAGAGAACAGGCTCTTCGGCACTAAATGTATTCTATAGCAGATAAACGAAGCACTCAGGATATTACGACGATACGGGTATAGTTCGTTTCCGGGAACCGACGTTACCTCCAGAGTTCGATGACTCGACATACCACCCACTAGGGTAGTTGACTGCAAGGAAGGAGAGAGTTAACGCGACGACGTTAGGGTGACGCGGACGAGCGAAAGTGGTTGTATTAGAGAGGATTGCCAGCAGACCCGACGCAAGGTAATTTATTCGTGGCGTATTGAACGATGAAACGCAGAAGCAATAATTCAAAGTGGCAAACGTGCCAGGCAAATCAACTGGTTAAGCAAAGTAGCTCGGTAGTGAAGGATGAAACGTTATAGAATTATGCATAACTTTAATAAAAAATCGAGAAATTTGTGCCTCTGAATTGAATTTCCAAATTAATTACATCTACATAATGATTCCTTTTACCGCAATCTACATAAGTAATCTATTTAATAAAAAAATTAATAACACATGTATTTATTATAGCTAAACTTATCAAAATTAATTGAACCTTTCAAGAGAAGGGAAAGAATCTCAGAAAGCTAACAAGAAAAAAATATTTCCAGTAAAATATCAAATTTTTACGAAAGTACCATCATTTCTCTTCTTGCGTAGCGTTATATCCACAAAAACTGCTGTAACTTTTGTGTGCGTGGCGAAATCTCGGACGGAATTTCACAAGTTCCAACGCGAAGAATTCTTACATTTATACAAAATGAGAAATCCCCGCCACAACCTCTCGTCATTTTTCATGCTCGAAACATTCGCGAAGCGAAGGAGCCGTACGTGCGTATCTCGCATATGCCCATGCATATTCATATTTTGCGCCTTGCGCAAGCGCTTTTGGCTAAATAAATGTCGCAATGAAAAATTGAGTGCATAAAGAATACAGTTGAAAATTTTAAATTTTCGTAAAAAAATGCATAATTTATTGTTCATTTATGATAGCGTTACTTATGAAATTCTAATTCAGCCAAATTTTTTTTTTTCCAAGAAAAAATCTACCGAGAGAGAATCTCCGAAGAGAAAAGGAAAAGAACACTCATATGTATGTTTATCCTAAATATCCCAAATACTAAATCTAAATAGAATGTAATTACAAGTAAAAAAAATTATAAATCAAATCCACATTGTGCTCATCCAAACGCATTTACTTTAATGATGTGAATGGTTTCAAAAATCTTGTAGCAACGGGCTACAAGAATTAAGAGTTTACCAGAATACCATAGAACGTTGATATAAGTAACAAGTTAAAGTAAACAATTTATTGCCGCTACTGTCAATGCCTGCTGCTGCAGTTGCATTGTTTACTGTGATAAATGAATAGAACTTTTCTTGCCGGTCTACGTGCAATTCAAATACTCTATTTCAACTGGCGAAATTATCTGCCTACTTCCAGCGTTACACTAATTTTGAGTCATTGCAAGTAATTTAATTTCTAAATCATATGTAAATGATTTATGTATCTCCTATCTTTTATTTTAATTTTTTCCTTCGTTCTTTAGACCGCATCAGGAATACTGTATAATTTTTCAAATATGTCTTTCAATAATTATTTGAAAAGTATGTATGTATATCTTTCACATTTTTATATTTAATAACATATTTAAAAAAAAACATTAAATCACTTCCAGACACATCTTTTGTTAAATTAATATTATTAATTTATATTAATATTTTTTTACTGAGGTTTCCTAAATTGCTTAATACATACAAGTAAGCAATTATATTCTGGGCGAGAAATGCGATATAATAATCCCAATTCATTCTTATCCGAGGACATACCAGGACCACATAGAAAAACCACGAATGATTTAGTAAACAAGATATAGGGGTTGAACACTTGAACCGTGATATATATTCCTTCCGTCCGTTATCCATTTTTCCTCCAAACTAGCGAAACATCAAGAAATAATTAACAAAGAGAACTTTATTCAATTGTGATTAAGGGATGGGAAAGTGATTGAGGTTGAAAAAGATAAAATTCATCAATTTAGACCATATTTGTTTTTAGAATTATATATATTGTACTTTCGCATAAAAATCCAACCTCTCTCCTTCCCATTTTCGTCCTAACAAATCTTTTTGCTTGTTCATAGGATTAAAGAAGAAGAGAAGAAAAGAGAGACAGAAATTCCTTTACTGATATTTTAAGTTGAAATAAACAAATGATATTTATAATTTATTAAGATTCGTAATAAAATCTTTCTGCAAACATAATAGAGTAATGATATTGATAATTAAAATGTAATCTATTTTTTATGACTTCTATACGTGAGTATTATCCTTTACGTTTCCATTTATTAGATTTTATACATATGGTTATATTTTCATTAAGTCTCGAATTTTAATGCTCTTAAAGCAAAATTTATTTGAAAAATATGATGTCTGTCTTATTTTATATAATTTTTGTAATATTTACATCCAGTTACATTAATTTCTAAAATCTCTCTAACTTCCAATGTAAGTATTTTCTATAAAGTAACTTCCACCCTCACAAATTGTTATAAACAATGATAATAATTTGAAATCAAAGAGCTGATTTTATTGAAATTGAAAATTGAATTATTATTATTAATTATTATCATAAAAAAATCAATTAAAATGTATATTATAATATATATAAAATATTGCAATGATTAATTAAATTAGATTAAATTTATATAATTTATATTCATTTTTATTTATCGTCCTTTATCTTGTAATATTGCGCGTACGCGCATGCACATACGCAAGTAATTACACACGCTCTTATTCAAAATATCTGTTTAATCAAAAGATATCGTAGATTCTTCCTATGTCATGTTCAATCAATATCTATCCTGAAAATTCCTTCATCAATATACTTGGTAGCAGGAAGTCTGCAGAGTTAACCTTCAAACTAGCAGCGGATTTAAGCTGACGTAAAGAGCAAGGTGAATGGAAATATTCCCGACAGAATCTTACGAATCTCATTAAAAGTTAAGTCAAACCGCAGTAACAGAAGAGACCTTATCACGCGAGAGCCGCCATGTTGGATCGCGCTCGTCCATGAAACAGCATCACGTGACCTGGAACGCAATAACAGGCGCGTTTATTCGACCGTTCTGATTGTTCACAGCCGATCATCACGAACGCGGATAATCCTTTCTGCACGAAGGACCTTTTCGAGAGTTCGTAGGTTTTGCCGTAAAATCGATTCGAACCGCCTGTACTCACGGGCGCACGCACGCACATAGACTTCCACTCTAATGAATTAATCGCGCGCTAATAACCAGCAGTGAGCCACTTCCGCGGGCAACATTGTTAATTTCCATACGATTATAACATAGCCCAGCCTTTGTGCCGGCACATAATTAGTCCATGTTACGTTACCCCTTTGAGAACTGACCTCGCTTCTCAAATTGAAATCGTGTGCTGATTGTAGGATAACGATGCGCGAATCATAAAAAAAAATCGCAAAAAATGCTAATTTTAGTTTCTCGTGTTTATAACACTTGTAAAAAGTGTCAAATCAAGATTTTGAAAGGATCACTCATTATTCATTAATGATGATGATTTAATTGCGAAAGGACAATTCTCCTAACTTGAAAATTTATTGTTTTTCTTTAACTTTTAACCTGACGTAATCTTTTTAATCTAGATTATAGTCATGAAGAATAGCAGCGCGACAATTCAAAAAATTCAAGAATTTTTAATTAAATTGAACTTAGAAGAAATAAGTGCGTTCAAATTCGATTTCTCGAATGACCCTGAATATCGTCTGTTTCGATAGCCGCGCGCCAATTAAATTCGCTTTATTCCGTCGACGACAAGTTTTATTAAAACCGCCGATAATTACCGCGAAGTAGGTCGCGACTCCATTGAACGAATAAAGCGGATAAAAAGAATATCGACCGATCCGAGAAACATCGAACTACCGGGTGTTCGTTATCAAGTGCGCGCGCGGTAGCGATTAACTTCTTAATTGGCGAAGTTTTTTAATTTCTTTCACGTTTTCTGTTCTTTTCCTTTATCCTTTTTCTTGTTGTCTCTTTTTCTTCTTCGCACCAATTAATACGTGCCAAACAAATCTCTCGCAAAAGTTACGCGTGACACGAAATGGAGACACACTAATTTTCTTTGTTAAATCGTGCAACTCGCAAGAATTATAGGCTATAAAAAAAAGGTAAAAGCACTACATTTACATACACATAATAATAGCATCAATAAGGCCATGGTAAATTTATGGTAAAAAATATTTTACATACTTTTGCATTATCTTTTTTAACGAAGAAAAACGCACTGAATAATGACACACAAATCACAATCGAACATTGATAAAGAATTCTCTACATCCTATCTATCTGATTTTTTTTTCATCGACGATAAAACATCTATTATATTTTGTTGTGGTAAGACCATTTAAATTGTGAAACTTGCTTGAAAAATAAAATAAATCGGTTTCAATTCCTCAAATCTTTCAATTTCAAGATCCGCGGATCTTCGTCCTCCTGCAGAACACCTGCTTGTCGAATCCCGCGCTCTCCTTTGGATGGATCTAAAGCACTCCGCGAATAAAGTGTAAGAATGCACGAGTTTGCATCGCGAGAACGAGAAAGGAGATTTTTTTGCTCGCGCCGTTCAACGGCGACGATCGCTTTACGCGCTTTCAAGCGCACCGCGTATTCTCGGGCGACGCTACAATGGCGTCCCAATATGCAGAACGGCATCGAAATAAGTAGGGGGAAGGGGATGAGGGGTAAGAAAGGGTAATGCTGCTCGCGATGTACGAAGCTTCCTTCGGACTCGAAAAGTGCCATCACCCTCTTCCGTTTTCCACCATCCTTCTTATTTCCTTTCATGAAACCGAAGTGGCTGTTTACGTACGCACCCGACAATCGTTGTTGTCATCCTTTTTCCTGAACATCCTTCTTCTCCTTCTGCGTGTTTGTCCTTTGCCGTTTTATCATGAAAACTTCAGAAATTGAATGAATTTCACTCAAGTTAAACATAATTAATTTTTTAATTTTTATTTTAGATTCCAATCATCACATTCACAGTTTTGTCAAGTGCGACTGTTCACTTCTGATTCAGATTTCCTATCGCAAACATAGTTTAATCATGCTTATATAGCCAACAAATAAAAATAAAAACACAAAATTGTTAAAAAGGTTGATTGATAGCTTTGAAATTTATGCACAAAGCGCTAAAAAATTAAAAATTTTAATATTTAAATAACAAAAACTTCGACATTAATTCCTAATTTAAAAATGTATTTCTTAAACTTGCTCTTTATTTTAAATATTATCAATCACGTTTGAGCTATTTAAATAATCAATTTCAAAAAAGAAAATTTTTCTATAGAAACACTGAACCTTTCTGATATTAGTACAATTTATAAATACGCATGTATCTTTCTGAGATCTTGTCATCCTTGCAGACAGTTCATATCGCTGGAAAAGTAAAAGAATACCAGAAGAAAAATGTAAACGAAGTGAGACGCGCAGTAACGATTCGTTGCATAAAGACTGCACTCGAAGGATAGCGGAAGAGTGGTACGTGATCGTAATATCGAGCCGGCGCGGCAGTATAGCGAAGTAGTTGGGTGTTATTTCTTACGCACCTTCGAGTTCGACTTAAGAATAGCAAGCCGGAAACGAATGCAGCGAGAGAGGCTGTATATCGCGGCTGTCTTACACCAAGTAATTCTCTCCCATCAGTCGCGCGCGAAAACGTGAGGTGACACGCGAAAACGACAACGATTAGATCAGACGATTGAAATGTGACTTCCATCGTGACATTCCATTGTGTGTGCATTGTCATGTATCGCAGATCGACACATTTACATCACTTAAGTTTTTATTAGCATGGCAGGATGGGAAGAACTAAAAGTAGAAATTTCTCTTATTGCATTAGCTTATATGTATGTACATACCTATATCTGTTTGACTCTACATGATCTTATGTAAAGATTCTATAATCTGTCTGATATTTATATCATGTTAACATTACTTTATATCAGCTATAACATTGCTTGAATATAAAAAACTTTGAAATAAATCAAAGAGAAATTCAAATTTGCGCGTTTAGAAATAATCGCGATAAAGCGAACATTCTACTTGGCACTCGCAACATCCAGATCGTCGTTTGTATTTGTACCTTTTCATTTAATGCTCGTGACGTTTAGCGAATATTACAGAGAGCAAATTTAAACGATTGAAATGAATGTTGAATTCAGGTCAAACCCATCACATTTAGAATATTAAGAATATATCATGAAATGTATCTGACCATTTAAAATCTTTATTAAAGATAAAATTAAAAAATAACTACGAATTATTAAATTAATTTTAATTGTAATATAAATTATGAAATATATATAAGATATAGCTTTGTGGATATTTCATCAACAATTACATGAATATCTAAATACGGTATGTACATCTAGATTTAACCCAAAAGTGTCTAATTCCATAAATAAAGGCATCCATGCAGGCTATTGTATATATTTAAAATGTATATGACACCTCGTAAGACATGAAAGAGAGCATTCATTTCCGCAGGCATTGTCCACCGCCTTCAAACCTATCTATCTGGATGTGTTGGCTCGTAAAAGGAACTTGACAAGTGTCTCTAATGCGCAGTTAGTGCCAAATTTAACGATGCCATCGTAAACGTGAGAAGCCGAGGACGGATCTCGTGAGACCATTGGAACAATGCTGGAAATTTCGCGCTCTCGGTGACATTCGTTCCTCATCTTGGCAATATGCTCTCCCAACCCAATTCCGCCAAGGGTGACAGAAGCAAGATAAGATTACGACGGAAATCCAGAAATTTCGAGATGAATACTCACACATTACTAAGAATGCAAAGCTTTGTAGAGAAATGTTACTTTTTTTGTGTGTACTCATAGAGATAAGTCTTGTTCGTACTAGCCATATTAAAGGATCTAAAAATCAATTAACAAGAAATAAAAAAGCAACTACGTACAGAAAAGAAATAATATCGTGCAGCTATGGAGATTTTTAAATTCACTAGACATCACAGATGCGCGCGCTATTAAACTTTTCTGCATGTTCTCTTCTTACCATAACAACGTTTAGAAATGCATACAATTACATTGTATTACACTATTAACGCACTTGGATACGCACAACTGTCAAAATATACACATACGCTGACAGTTTCGCTGACGAAATAAGTGCAGTGAAAGAACCAATCGGGGTGCCGCGCGGAAAAGAGCCAACAATAAACTACGAGATTTTTCGTTAATTCGAATATCGATTTAACATGCCTTTTTTTATTTATATATAATCCAAACATACTCTTAGAAACATGCATTTTTGTTCAAATAAATGAAAATAAATAAAAATGTTCTTTATAAAAAAAATATATGGGGAAAGGGATACAAGTTATATAATAACTAAATTAAAATTCTAAAAAAAAAATGTAAAAAAGCTTAAAACGACGAACGTACAATCTTCCACTATTCTTGTATAATTATAAAACAAGTACACCGTTAGAATTAATTCGATATCTATATTAAACAAACTATAAAATCCGTGTCTTTAATATAGACATTCGAAATTCAATAATCCCCAACGAAATCTCCAACAAAAAGTCAAAAGCTAATCAATTCGCCCGTATATTCATTTGCGAAACGTGAATACGGCACAGATGGGGGATGAGACGAACTCGGTAACGCTGATTATAACTCATCGCGGCTCCTCGCATATTCATAGAAAGCTTGTCATGTGATTTACGCGCATGTAATACATTTGTAGGACTCCCCTGGCGCGTTTCTGCCTTGTGATCCTACTCGGATAAAAAAACCAAATACGTCATTCGCAGATACGATTAAATCATCTTTATGAGATTAACAACGATATTAAAACAGTATATTTGTGAAATATTAGAAAAAAAGTAACAGCAAATGTAATTTCTAATAAAAAAATTTATCTGATATACATATATCTATATAACTGTTTTATTATATTTGGATATTCATCAAAATTCTCTCATAAAAATTAAATATTTGCAAAATTTTTTAATGTGTATTGAAATATACATTACGTGTTATTAAACGTCATTAACTAATAATATGTAATGTTTAGTTGATTGATTTTAATAAAAAATCCTTTCCATATATATATATATATATATATATATATATATATATATGTATATACATAATACTCCTATATACCATATGTACAAGTAAAAATAATGAATTTTTATATATATATATGCATATTTTTAGAGAATATTTTACAAGATAATTACACATACAATATTAAAACAGAATTTTTAAAAAATTAATAAATTAATTTAAATTAATAAAGCAGTCTAAAAAATTAATAAATTATTCAACTATATAGTCCTATTTCAAATAACTAAAAATAGCCTTGACTCTATAGCAGAAACGGAAGCACTTCACTTCTACCGACCTGTTTTACTTGAAGCAAACGCAGAAGTCTTAACATTTACACCACCCCTTAGCAAAGGCTTCTACGCCTGTCTGCATCTATAATCATTGGTTTAGATCTGACATCGCACCCCTGTGGAGTTTCAGCGAGGATAGGTTGCTGGAAGGGAAAGCGTGCGGCAGGAGAGAGGGGAGTATGGCCGCCGCGCCGACTGGAGCGGCTTTGGAAGGGCTGTTTAAGTGGCCGGCGATAAGATAACGTCCGGAAGGCGGGTAACGGGCAATTAATTCGGGAGTAGCTTGAGTAAACAGTGCCGAGAAATTAAAAGCTATTTGTCACGGCGTGCAAGAAGGTCGACGCCGCGCCGCGCCGGGGAGAATAGCGCGGGCCTCATAAGCTGGAGAATTAAGATGGCGGCGATACGCGCAAGCGTGTGCATAAAACGTGTGAATTTCGACTCGCTTTACTGCCGCCGCACGAAAAAGGATAGTAATCAAGTAAGTAGATGAGAGATAAATACCACATCATAAAATCAATCCTTATCCCTATGTTAACGTTGTCTCTAAAATCAGACCGTTGGAAGAAAACTGTAACAATCAATGCCATGCAGTCTCATAGATATTATAAAGCCTATATTATCCGCATATATTATATTATCTCTATTTACTCGAAAGGAAATATTGTAACTTTGATTATCTGAACACCGCTTTAACACATTCGACTGTATAACAAACATCGAAGAAAAGAAAAATAAAAATAATATAAATATCAGTTTACACATAAATATCTTTTCATATTTTGAATCGTCCTTTTTGCATCTACGAAAAGACTTTTTGATAATAGATGTATTAGTGATAAAAACTTATTGCTAGTAAGACTAAATTTCTCATCTATATTTTACTCACACTAATCTTTTACATACAATACGTTTTCATTAAAAGCTTACAAGTTTTTAAAAAAGTTTTTATAATCCTAAATAAAGAGTAAATTAAAAGCTATGGAAAAGCGTGTTATTTTTAGTAATTTGGAACCAAAATTTGTAAATCATTGGTTTAAAAATTTTCAATAAATAACGCTGTGCGTAGGAAGAAATCCTACGAGTGGTAACGCTGTTTACCGATCGACTGCGCGTCGCGCGGACTGTCGCGAAGTCCCCAGAGAATAAATTGGAACTGTCTTTGGCGACGCGTCACGCCATTTATTGTCATTTGTTCGATACCAACTACCACAACGCGTGCCTGTCTTTCTCCGGCAGAATCGACATGACCGTCCGATTTATTCGATAGGATTTATACGAGTCGTTCATTTTGAAACATCAGTCATTCGCTGCAGCATTTTCAAAATCTCATAAAAATGTATACGCCCAATCAATTTGTATCTTATTTCGATTCAGTGCTGCAGTGCATTGAATTGTCCAATAAATGCATTTTAGTTGTTTCATAAATTTACAAAATAAATTTCTGAATTAAATTAAAATTTTTCTATATTTTTCTTAATTTCTGTGATAAGAGGTTTTAGCTAGTATTAATAATATTACCTGTATGCTTAAAAAAAAGCAGCTATCAGGAAGTATAAAGATATAACAAGTATAACTCAAATTATATAGGTACTTTTCTAAATAAATGAGATGCTAGTTTCATACGCATTTCGATTTCATGTTTATGCAAGCTATTGTTTTATACAATTTTGTCAGAAAAAATGTGTGATAAAAGGCTAATCAGAATTGTTACATTATTCAAAGATACGATAGCAAAAACTATCAAGATATCTACGGATATTTACTAATCGTAAAAAAGATATGGAAAAGGGGAAAAAGGCAGAGAAAGGAAAGCACTGTGTAAAAACGGTTTGTTTGTCACAATATACCTATGATATTTGTTTTTAATAATTGCCAAAATGTGAGAACAGTCACAAAGAACAAATTTTGAAATTGTTATAGTCATTTTAAAATACAGAAAAGAGGAGACCTAGAGATGCATAAAAGATAAAGCAGAATCTAAAATATCCTGAAATGCAGGTTTTAAATAATTTTACGATTTAAAAACGGTAAATACATCTCTTTATTCAGAAGAGGGTGCTAAAGATAACAAGATATAATGAAACATTATCAGACAGCAAAAGAAAAAGATGAGAAGCATAGTCAGTATAGAGTGTTGAATTATGTGTGCGTGGAGTTGCAAGGGATGAGAGACGAAGGAGGAGTGAGGAATGAAGCTCAGGGACTGGAGGGGTAATAACTCATAGAGTACCGTACACAATACCATTGTGTGTTCGTTGTACAGATTCTGCTGAGAACAGGACTGCGCGTATATACAGGGTGTTCCTGGAATAGATCGCCAAGCTTTACCAGCACATTCTACTCATGCACGTGTTTATATTAGGTGTCTTAGACTCAACAGTCCTCTTTTTTTTTTAATTTATTATTATGTAATCTAGAGAGAGTTTAGAATTACCTAAAGTCTTTGTAACATTAATATTGTCAAATAATAATAAGCCTCAGAAGACATATTTAACAAAACAATTAACATTTAATTAATTACACATAAATTTTCTTATATAAACAAAAAACCAGCGCTCTCTCTCTCTCTCTCTCTCTCTCTCTCTCTCTCTCTCTATTTAAAAGCTAGAATACTATATTTCTAATTTTAAATAATGCGATAGCAAAGGATCTTATTAATAATTATTGTAAAAGTTTCTACATTTATTATACAAATATGAGAAAAAAGAAGAAAGAAAATAGGAGAAACAAAAGAGAAAAAAAGGAAAAGAAATCAAAATAGGCAAAAATAGTTCCGGTTTTCAGAAAGAGACGGCAGGTTAAAAAGAGCGCTACTTTCGAAATGTAGAATGACGTAGCAACATGACAAAGAAACGAAAAGATGCAAGCTACGAAAAGACGCAACATTGAAGACAACAATTTTCACCCTTTGCTACAGTTAATCCACACATGCATCTCCTTGGTTCTTAGTTTCTCATATCTCAAGTCAGACAATGCAAGAATCAAATTACATGAATCATCGCGCATTTCTTGCGCCAGATGCTTTTTAGTTGAAATTAGATATATTTTTCAAAAATGTTTTTTTTTTTTTAAAGAAAAATTAAAACAATTTAATGCTATTTATTAGTACAATAGAATATTGTAAGTTTAACTTACAAACGCAACATAAATATTTATAAATAGATCATCTATTGTCTGTAATCAAATCATATTATTTTAAGCTAATTCTCGTTTATCAAAAGTTAATAGGTTAAACGAAACTGACAATTGATTGATGCATATCAAGTAAAAGGATAGCCTGTTTGCGATGATTTATATATTATAAATAGAACATGAGATGTACCATTAATACGAAGCTCACTCTATACTGTATGTATGTGATGCTGCAATAGTACGAGTATCTATGTACAAGCATACGTGCCTAGAATGTACAAATAATTCAATCAATCTTTACTATATATTTTTATTTTTATTTTAATATATTAACGCAAATTGATTTATTTATCTCGGTTTAAAAAGTTATGAAAGAAGCTTAAAACTCTTTTATTTTAAATAAACTACAATTTTTTAAAGAGGATTCATTAATGCGCATTTAATTATCTCGCTCTTGCAAGCAACTAATTGTAAGTATTTTATTAGTTCCGCAAAAGATATTTTTCTAATTAATTTATTATATAATAAAACAATTAATTAGAAATATCTTTTGCATATTATCTAAAAGTTCAAGATCAACAACTTACATTTTTATATCTTGAAATTTAACGTAGTAAAAATCTATAAAAATACGAATATAAATAATACTATTATACTTTTAAAAAACAAAAGTTGTAAAGAAAAATTTATAGAAATTATATATCTTTATGTAAACACTGGATATAATATTAAAAATAATACCTAATTTGCAAAAAAATATATGAAAATCGAAACATCTTTTAAACGTTCGTATTATTTAGATTCTAGAAAGTCATTGTATAATCATCACTAAAAAATTAAATAATTCTCAGTCTCTTCAAAACACGAACACACTGGAAGAAAACTTAATCAAAAGATAAAGAATGTTGACCAATATTGATGTGAACAAGCGCCGAAACTGTGAAAAGCCTTTTTATGTGTGATGTAATTTGTCAGCCGCTGGAAATTAAACGGAGGCGAATCTGACGGCCGCAATCTGACGCATTGGTCGCTTCTGGGAAATTGGAGTTTCGCCGAGCTTTCGTACACATTTCGCAAGGAATCAAAGATCGCTTTGACCGCAATCCCGTGGTCTGATGATAGTCACCACAGGTCGAGGGAGCGGTTGCGTGCGATACGAGGAAGTCATATAGCTACCGGAAACGGAAATTAGTTACGGCTCAGAAACAATGGCCCTTGGAAGGTCAAGAGAAACGCAATTGTCGCTGTCTCTTGTTTCATAGAGAACTCTACCGCATGGATGCCATCAGTAATAAATCTCATGTTAGAGAGAAAACAAAAAGTATAATTGAAAAATATTAGATTATTATATAAAAAATAAAACGTTTCTAAGCATATAGTCAGTCTTGTAATCTATAAATCAAGTAGTATGACATAATAAACGTTTTATTTCTATAAGTTACACAACCTCTTCAGATTTCCAATTTTTATGTTGTTGCCACTAAGAAAAGCAACAATGAACAGTTTTAATTCCAACATTAATTCCGAGTATAAACTGAAAAAAATTCATCAGTCAACATATGTGTATATGTATATACGTAAACTTTCGATTAACAATACATGTTATGTGTATTTTTAATAATTTCATTTGCGCGCGCGCGCGCGAGCAAACTTTCGGATCATCGTGTAGAAAAAAGAAACTGGAACGATAATAACAAAATGATTCCTCACTCGCTTCGTTTCCGGCCAAACAAGCCAAGTCGAATCATAAGCATGATGCTTCATGAAGCTTACTAAAATATGTATGAAAGCGTAAGCGCGCCCCATATAAGCAGCGACGTCCAGGACAACGAACGACGTTCTTGGTCCTCGCTCGTATGTATATTCGTCTAGTCCTTTGAGTTATTATTCAAAGCGAATCATAGGAGGGTCGCGCGGGATTAAGCTTCCTTTTACATGCACGAAAACCTGGTACAAGGAGACAATACCGGAACCTACTCTCTTCATCATACATCGTCCACCTCTCATGTCCCACCTCTTTCGTGTTTCATGGACACTCGGTGTTGTCCTCTGGCCACTACTAAAGACCCAATCTGAACGTTGGCTGATATTGAGCGATTGTATATAACATATTATATTAATGTTCAATAAGATTCGAGTACAATAAAAGAGATTATGTACAAAAAAAAAGAGAGAAAAAGATAGATGAATAAATAAACAGAAAAAGAGAGAGGTTTTAGCTTATCGAGAGAAAAAGCAATAAAGGAAAAAGAATTAAAAAAGAAGAAAAAAGAAAGGAGATTGAGACTACAGCCGAAAGTTAGCCTAATCCCTAAACTCAGAGAGCAGATCTTTAGACTAGCTCTTGGTAGAATAGATTGCACTGACGGGGCCGTGTACCAGCGGTGAGAGAGGAAGGAAAGTGGGAAAGCTCAAGTTCCTAACGAGACACGTCGTCCTCTGCAGCCATGAAACGAACTCAGCCACCGTCGAAGCAAGCATGAGAAGATCTTCAACGATGTGCAAGTACTATGAAATACGAGTATGAACAAACTAAAGTAGCACGCTGACGCTGACTAATTATTAGCAGTTCAGAGGAATTTCGTTTTCAGCGTAAACGTCGACTAGCTTTTGTTTAAAATAGACAATCTGTCATCGAAAAATTCTCATCGTCTTTTTGTAGTGGTCAATCATAGACGATTACGCAAAGTTATGTAGAACATCGCGTTAAGGAATAGAGAATCAGCTGGGATGATTTGTAAATGGGAAAAATGTCAATTATTGTATAACAAGCGCGAAAGTAGACAACGTACTATCTTCCAGGTATTAACTCAGTGATATCTAATGTAATTAATCTAATAAACATCACAACATAAGAAACATAAGCTACAATTATTTACAGGACATAGCATTGAACTTAGTGTGAACATTGTGTAAGCATAGTGACAATCTTGCAATTCATTTAAAAAGTTTTTATCACTAAATCTTAAGTTTTAAATTTTTCGTATACTTTTTATTGTATTATCTATCATCTTTATTATATCTGCGGTACTAATTAATTTTAATCTTTTAAAATTTAACTGTATGTCACGGAACCGTATGTTGACTATATTTTATCCCACTAACAATTAAATCGCTAGATGGATTAAATTTTTAATATCAACAATATTTAAAAAATCCTTTGAGTAATTGTATATTATAAGCGCGTACGCGCGCACATGCAATCATTCAATTTTTATTTGCAAATATATCTTATGATGAATGGACTTCTGATCCAAACGTAAGGTTCCGATCTAAAACTTTAAAAGTAAATCTATTCTTTACATACAATAGATCTTATGTGAACTTTGATGGACAACAGAATACTTTCTGTAATTAACGATTTATCGCGACAACTGTTGCAACCGAGAGATCGTGAGAGAGAAGCCAAAGCCTAACCGCAAACAGGGTGGCACACCCTGACCGAGTTTAGCGAGTCAACATCAAATTGCTCTTGATTTCATGATCGATTCCTCCAAGATCTTTCTGATGCTCGCACTTACTTTATCGATTTGTTTATTATATTAGGTAATTAATTACGTGTGCTATCATTTATCGGTCAAGCATCAAGAAATAATAAATAAAATTTAATTATAATTAAAGGCTTACAATTTAGCGAATATCAATATAAATTTAATCTAGCAATCTAGCTTAAACAATGTAAATTATATAATTCCCTTCAGCTACAATTTTTTAACAAAAACAAACTCGATATTTTCAAATGAATATAAAAGCATAATATTAAATACTTATAATTCAAAGCACAAAACTTAAAAACTTGAATTTTTATTCAAATTTCACCTTCGACTATATTTTTGTCACTATCGACATCGCGTTGGAATTCCACCGCCGCGATGTCGGTAGGCATCCCCGACAAAACAGACGTCGCGTTGCGCCAGTCGTTGCAGTCGTCGGAGTTATGCAAACTTGTCGAGATTCGTTTGCCGAACGAGACGGTACGAATGTCCTCGTTATCAATGAAGCGTAACTCTTGTTAAGCTCGACAAAACACTCGACTCAACTCGACTTGACTCAGTTCGGCTTGGACTTCTCTGTAGTCCTGAATTCTGCGGACCGTGCGGCAAATGCCGTCGCTTGTGAAAGCACAACAGTGTACAAACCTTGCGATTGCAACTAAGGACGCTTAAATGATCAAACACATATTCAAAAGTTCAAACAATTAGAGAGTTCACGGTGAGTATATGTGTTAAGGAATTAATTCTCACATTTATAACACGACTCACATCATTTTCGAGAAACCTACAAATATTCATCTGGGATCATAACTTCCAAGGATGTTCCTGGTAAAAACAACTACTGTTTAATTCTAGTCCAGCAATTGTAACATAACTTTTGCAGTATACACATTAGCACATTTTTCGTGATCTCTCTTAAACATAATTTTCTAGATCTCTCGGTGGCACTGGCAGACTTGAGAGAGCCTCGGAACCTTGCGTAACTTCCA
The DNA here is from genome assembly GCF_000956235.1 of Wasmannia auropunctata. NCBI lineage: Eukaryota > Metazoa > Arthropoda > Insecta > Hymenoptera > Formicidae > Wasmannia > Wasmannia auropunctata. The sequence continues at coordinate 949,213 of NW_012027646.1, forward strand.
GGTTACCAACCCCAGCCACATTCAGTATCGTGCTCCTCGGTCGTAGGATAATTATTATATCGCGAAAGCGAATGAGAGAAAGAGAGAGAGAGAGAGAGAGAGAGAGAAGGGAAAGAGATATTACTGCTTGTAGTTGCGGTTGGTATTCGCGACGAAGTACAGGAAGGGGCGCAGCGCAAGTAGATAAAGCAAGTTACTCGCAGCCCGACGTCGTAATGTGGCCGCAACGTTCGCGCTAAAGGCAAATTTACACGCTTTGCTCTGGATCATTATTCCGGATGAATCATCCGAAATAGAAGAGAAGCGAATTATATAAACAGCATCTTCACAAAAATGAAAAATTATAGAATGTCGACGTGTACATATACACCATATACGTAGATATACATCGCACGCGCGTATTTACAAGTATTTAATATTGCTTTTACATTCATTTGTAGAAAATAGTGTCCAATCTTTTACTTTTATTAAGAAAATATCGAGTTTGTTTTTGTTAAAAAATTGTAGATGAAGGAAATTTACATTGTTTAAACAGGCACAGACCAGGTCTTTAAATTATACGTTAGTTCTGCACATAACAAACAGTGATATAAATCTTTCAAAAGTATGATTTTTTATGCTCATACTATATCACGAAAACGAAAATTAAACAAACATTTCCAAAGATTCTCCTCAACTCGCTTTCGCCTTTCTATCAAAGACAAACAAGAAAGTTTGACATTTTCGCTTGACAAGCTCGCTGGACATGATGAAGAAATCGGATGTAAGTACCTGCGTTTCTACTTTTCGTCGATTTGATTTAGAAGCTGCGGGCTTGGCAAATATCTACTATTTTCCTGCAATTCCTCGCGATATAAACTTTTTAGCAATAATAAAAAAAGGTTAAATCGAGGTTAAGAATTAAAATCTCAAATATCCTAAACACACATAGAATATTTGAATTTTTAACTTAATCTCTATTAGAATATTTTTAAAGTTTACTAGAAATTGTAAATTTGTAATACCTACATTCTGAAATGCTCTTTTTATTTTTATATTAAAAACTATATTTTCGAAAATCTATGAGAAAAATAATGAGATATATTTAATAACACTTTACTACACACGTCACACGTAAGTATGCATGCATGTATGTATAATTATTCAATAAGTTGCCGTTTTTAAATTTTCTATTTATATTTTTTGTAAAGTATACATACGAGAAATATTGTATGTTTATTTTAACAATAAATTAAGCAACAGCCATTTCGCTTCTCGACGCGGAACGACTTTTGATTAATAAAGTTGACCTAGACGGACGGTCGCCTATTAAAATTCATCAAGAGTATAACAAGCAATTGTGCAAAGTTCAAATGCCAGCACGTTATCAACGAGTAATCACGTGATCTGATAGGATACAAATAAGAGTCCTGTACAGTATGCCAACAAAATTTCTAATTATTACATAAAAATATAGTAATATCTAAAAATATAGTCTCAATTATCATATTTATCAGTTCTTTCATTATCAAGTTATATTGTTTACAATACAACAACTCAGCAAAATTGAATTAATATTAACTTTCAGCTCAATAAAGTAAAAAGTATTACTATCTTATTAAAATTAGATTAATATCATTAATTTGCTAATTAAAAGAAAAAATATTTTTATTAAATAAAGGATAGATTTAAATTAATAAAATAAATAAAACAATATATCAATATTTAAATATTGCAATATTGCTATTGATCAAACTATATACCAAGCATCGTTCTTTAGAATTTTTCTAAAAATATTTCGCCGATATATATAAAACTGAAAGTGGATGACTTTTTCGTAAAAGCCGCGAAGATAAAAGTAAGTTTGCACCGACTTGATCGACTTACGTGGCGAGAGCAAACGGTGGTCACGTTCAAGGAGAAACTGACCGTACGTTAAAAACTCCCTTGGGTCGACTTCTATCCTCCCCCCTCTCTCTCTCTCTCTCTCTCTGTCGGGACTAGCTTTCTTTTTCCCTCGTCCCTTCCAACTCTTTCATAGCAAAAAATACACAATTACGTGATAGGGTGGTAAAGTTCTAGAATTAGTGAAAGGGTAAAAACTAAATTAACTTGATAGTATTATTTTCAAAGTATTAACCTTTACATACTTTCTTCAAATGTAATGTCACGTGCTTTCCCATATATTTCAGAAAGAAAAATAATTGTGTCATTATGAGAATATTTATTTAAAGCAATTAATAAGAAAATATTAATTTATTTTGGAAGTGATATTTTAAGTAGAGTACAAAAGTCAAATGCTGGACATTTTGCTTATTCAGTCTTGTTTGTTTTTCAGCTCTACTGTATACTACTTTTCAATTTCCTCTTTTTGGTTTCTCTTCACAAAACGGCATTAAAAACTCCAAAAATGTTCATATAAATGTCCATACGCATCCGCATCTTGCGGAGTCTTTAAACTTAACTTAAAGCTTGCAGGACCTGATCCTAGCGATATCAAGCGGAAGAGCAATTCGTCGTAAGATCTTTTGTCGTCTTGCAGTCGAATTTCCGACAAAAGAGTCCTTGGAGGCTTCGTAACCAAGTCTTATTCTCTCTGTCTCTCTTTCTCTTTCTCTCCTCAAATGCTTTCAAAGATACTCCAGCTTCCAGTCTGCCAGGAATTCGACGACTTCTCGCCATTAATGTGCCGCCATTCTACGCTTCATTGTGCGACCGCTTCTCTCTAGTCTCTACTGCGGCGCTTTTATCGTCACTCGCGTTGCCACATATGCGACGCCATTGTTTCCAACTTGGAAGAACTTCTATCAGATATCCATAAGTTAGGGCTAAGGAATCGATCTCATCGTTCGAGAATTTGGGAATAGTTCCACATTTTCGGTAACGAGTAACGACTACAAATATGAATTTCAATTATCAGTCGTAATTTTGTTGTAAAATGCATGAATAGTAAGTTATGTAACAAAGTTGAATTAAATAGGACTTTCATGATAATACAGAATGATAATACGTCATAACGTATGTAATTTTTTTTCAATATAAAACACACACACACACACACAAAGGAATCTTGAAGTGATATGTATATTCCCAGCAATGACCCACCCGCACAAAATAAAAAACATGAATTTAATTAAAGCTAACGCTTAATAATACAATATCGAAACATAGGAAAACTCTATAATGATTACTATGTAAATCGCAACACGTTTTCTTAAAATTACATCCAAAATCAACTTAAAGAGATTTCTGCTGATTTATAAACTAAAAGTTCTAAAGATAGTCTTTTTACTTAAAGTCAATTGCTCTACATTGATGGGCACACAACGGATTACAATAAAATGCGTTATATTATATTAAACGTTATTACAAACAAATTAAATTATAATTTAATTTAATTTATAACTAAAATCTTTCTATCTCATCAAATATTTATATTCTTAATATAATGTTGCAATTCCACAATCATTATTTGTTCTAGATATTATGTTGAAAGCATAATAATAGAAAATTTAATATATTTATAACGAGTTTTAGCATTGCATATTTCATATGACCTAATTATACATGTCGCTCGATATATAGGAAAATGTAATTGCGAATCTTATACTACGCATGGAAGCAAATTAGCTATATAAATAAACAAATTTGCTCGTGTTCGATGTCGATGGAGTTTCCTTATTCGCGGTTGTTCACTCGTAAAAGCGGTTTACCAGCAAGCACGTAGACAAGTCGTTAATTTCCGTATCGCTCGTAAAAGCGAAAATGCACAAATTCGAGGCACGAAACACTATTTACCTCATATCAATGATCCATAATAGTGATGGCTATACATACTATATTAATACATGGCTATTTAAATATACAAAAAATTAAGTATCTTTATGCGGAAAACAATAAATAAAATTTCATTACATCTTTTAAAGAAAAGTAAGAATAGTACAATATAAAAACATATAATTATATACTTATCTTTGTAATATTTAATTTATCAATCTATTCATTTGTTGGCTAAATAAGATAATTGAAACTTATTGCTGTTATTATTAATTAAACTTATTTCTTTAATTGATCAACGATTTATGTTATTCTGATGTGTCAAGTGAGAAATATCACGTATTCTACTCATATACATATGTGTATAACGTGCACTGTGTGCCATTCCAGTTAATTAGAATTAATCTCGTAATTATTGCTGATATATTGGCAAAGTCACTCGTACGAAAAGTCTGGGTAATATCGTTTATCATAGCAGTTATTCTCTCTCCTTCTCTTACTTACTTTTACCTTATAGTTTCAATGAGTAGGTATGTGTATATATGCACGAACGCGAATTACAAATGCGCCGCAACTTTAAAGATAAGTTTCAACGTTGGCGTTATAAATAATACTAACAAGTTCCATCATACAAAAATACCCAAGTGCTATATAACATTTTCAGATTATTGCGTGTGTAGGTGAACAACTTATCTGCAGGATCCCAACAACATATCGTATGATCTATTATACACTTTCTATCTCTTGGATTTGCTCTATTAAATATTTCCATACACAAGGATATCAAGATTCCAAAATACCATGTGTTATATTTTCCAATTAGAAATTTAAATAGGAAGTAATTAGAAATAATTAGATTATCTTGATGACTTTGCATGGATTTCATTCCATTAATATTTTCGAAAAAATAAAGAAAGTGCTTTAAAGCGGAAGAGGAAGAGGAAGAGGAAGTACAATTAAATATAGACAATCGTTGCTGCATGTTTCTACGATCGTTCGAAACATGTTCGAGCGTGTGCTTGCGTATTCGTACAATCTCACGTTGCATCTTTATGATTCGATCGACCATATTGTGATTCCGTGCAAGACAAAACTCACTTCTATCGAATTTCCAATGTCGTTAAATCTGACAATAATTTGATAAATTGTTCATTGTATATGTGTGTCTGCAGCTGAACATGCGCGTGCATATGTGCAGCACCAACAATAAACTAAAAGAAGAAAAACTAATATTTTTCATATTAAACTTGGTTCTCTCTCATTGGCAGCTACCATTGAAGTTTTATATACTTTTTGATAATCATTTACTATACATATATACTATATATTAATAAATATATTACTATATATTGAAAATTTAACTGAAAATTCTTATCTGTTAGTCCGCAGTTTATAGTACAACTTGTATACACATTTTTAACTCATTATGATCGCAATCAACTCAGAAATAGTTCGTTAATGCACTATCTGAATTCGGGAGCTCAAATGAGAGTGCGATGGCGGACAGATTACAAGCAGCATGGCTGGTCCAATGAGGTTGCAGCCCAGCGAGCACCTCGTCAGCGAGGATTGCGCCAGGCGTTTCATTTGCACTGGAAGGATGCTTTGGTAAGATGGAGTGGAACAGGCCGGAAGGTAGAAGCGGATAACTCAGGACGTGACGTCGCCGTAGCTCGTCTTAACAAGAGTTTCTGCAGCGCTTTTCTCAACTAATCAGATTTAACTGCTTCTCGGAGGACCTTTCGCAAAACCAAACTACTCCTCTGTCGTCAATTATTGTTGCTGCAAATAATGTCGCTCTCGAATTTATATTCTATTCTCGAATTCTGATATCGCTAAATATTATTCAAGTACCTACCAGAAGCAAATTGGGATTGGAATTTGTTTCAAACTGGAAAATAACAGTTCGTGGCAAGCATGAAGATTGACGCAATATACCCCTATATACATACATGTATCAACGAAAGATTATAATAAATATAAATATGTATTATAAAATAAAATTGTTGCATTTGTGTTTCGCACGCACGCGAGGTCGAACTTGGAGGTTTGCCATCGATTCCGAATGGGAGCTATAATTTCCTCGTTAGTAGATTGTAGAGGCATTACCGGAAAGCATAGTCAAGCGCCTAATTCTCTGTGACAAGACTTCGCAATTATGTTCCCAGTTTCAAGGAAGCATAGGTGGGAAAATCGACGAAAGGAAACTGGGGAACGTTAACGGCTCGAAATGAGCACCTAACAATGCGACAAGGAAGATGTACGTACTCAAGAGCGATAATACCATTTGTGCAGCCATTATCGTAAACTACCCTTACTCTAAAGATGTGATTATTCTAAAGAAACTTGAAAAAATAGCGACAGCCATTAAATCTATACCTAAAAAGTCGTCAATTTCACCGCAGCGTTACACCACCAATAGAAATATTTTAAAATTTGAAAATGTATTCTAATCTTATTTTATATATTATAGAATTGTGTAAAATATACTCGTATTTATAGTCGAAGATTTTATTCTAAAAACTATACAAAATAATCCAAATAACTAAAATTTATATAAAAATAAAGAATACAGAGAGAAAATAGATTTGCAAATTAAGTGTGTTTGTATATAACGTGCATGCAATGTGAGTAAATAAAAATATAATATACATATATAAAAATAAAATTGTATTGTTAAATTTAAATAATTCATCTCTTTCTTTCTTAAATTCTTATTTTTAACATTAACTTTAATTTATGGATTTCCAATCTTATTTAATATAATTCTAAACAATTATTTATACTGTGTGTGTGTGTGTGTGTGTGTGTGTGTGTGCGTATACATATTTACATCTTATATTACAATCAAGATTCATATTTAAATCAGTTTATAAGCGGATTATTTCCAGCTCAAAAGAAATTTTAACAATCATTCCTGAATCGCCTCACATTTGCTGAGATCACCATTGCGAGAATCGACCGAACTTTGCACTAGTACGCGGCGAGATGATAAAATAATAGAGATGTGCAAAGTTTTGTGCTGAGTTTCGAAAAGAGTAGTTTCTCAGAGGGGAGTACCATTTTCATTTTAGATAAATCAAATATTAACACTAGCGAAGAAATGCAGAATGACATTGCCAGAATTAGATTCTATTAAAAAATGCAAAGTTGAGGCTTATTATTTTTAAATAATAAGTCTGATAGAAAAATAAAAAATGGTAAGAAAAAAAATTGTATATATTTACTGTACCTCTCATTTATTATTATATAGTTATATAATTATATGTACAATATAAGAACATTTTATATATATGTATATATGTATATATATATATATATATATATAAAATATATATATATATATATAATTTATATGTAAGCATCTTTATTATTTTTTTCTTTATTGTTAAAATATTTTTTATTCGCTAGCTTTATCAAGATTTAAAAATTAAGATGTCCTGGAGAAACATTCCGTAGGATCTCAGAAAGTAAAATAAAAGTTTGTTAAATTTTGAATAAGACGTTTATTAACAGAATGTTCGAGATCTTTTCCTTTCTAGAAGAAAAGAATGCTAATTGAGGACCACGCCCGTCCGGATAATTCAGATTTAAACGTGGCAACGTCGCGGCGGCATAGCCACCCCCATATAGGGGGTGGCAATTTAATAAACGCGTGCTCACGGTACTCACGTGACCTCAGGAATTCCTATGAAAGAGGCTACTTTGTCTCATTTCCTTCACTTTGCCTTCACTTTACTTCAGTTCTAATTCGTTCGAGTCTTCGTCTCGTAAGAGCCTTCGTCCAGTCTTCAGCAATTATCGTGTACAAGTCATAAATATAAAAATATTTTTTTACATACATATAAAAAATACTGTAACAAATTTTATATTTACATGACGATTATAGATTTTTATCAAAATATAAAAATCTTTCGAAAAAAATTTTATATTCTTCCTTGCCTTCTTTATAAAAATTAAAATATAGTTTTTATAAAAATCCTTTTTATATGCAAAAAATCGACATTGAATTATATTTTCTATAAAATAAAATAAATAAAACTCGAAATATTTAGACTATATGGACTATAAATAAGGTATAAGAAATTTAACGAGAAAGGGAAGCTATATCTTCGTCAAAAATCCTAAGATATTTTCTATGTTAAATAACATCAAGCGATATACACGCGTGGAAATATGGGCACTTCCGGAGCTTTCCCTTGATATGTATATATACTTTACAACGACATGCGTAACTGGAAACGGGAATACTCAGACGAATATAGTCGCGAGGAGTTGCCTGTTGAGACGCGAGTTAATTTCGTTGTGTACATATTTGTACGAAGGATGAGAGTCCACGGATGGATAACGCTCGAAGTTACACGTGATCGTATCTGAATATTTCGCTACAGAAATACATCATGAGAAAAGAATTAAATTTTTTTTAAATATTTAAAGTACTATAATTTCTGTCTCTCTCTCTCTCTCTCTCTCTCTCTGTCTCTCTCTCTCTCTCTCTCTCTCTTTTCCTCTCGATTTATACATATGCAAAGAAACAAGAATTTTAACGCAAAAATAGATATCTTGTCAAATAGTTCTTAAAAATTATATTTTTTAAATTTTAAGATACAATTGTAAAGTAATAATAATAGAAATATTTTATACATATAAATTATACTAGATTAAATTAAAATTGTAGCTTTTCTACTTCATCTTTTGCCTAGTTGCCTAAATCTTAAATCTCTCTCTACTTTTATATCGTCGACCGAAGGATACTCTCATATCAATGACATCTATGCACACGTCGGCACGTCAAGTATCCAGGCAGCGCGAATATTCCGCGAAATGCTAGGAACGTATTTCGCGTACCAGAACCGCCTTTCCCTCCCCCCTCTCTCACCCTCTCTCTCTCTCGCGCGCGCTCTCTCTTTTCTAACCCCCTTTCCATTCGCAGCGCTGCCGTTTTCCCCCAGTGAACAATTTCGCACGTACCGTTGAGTGTACTAGCCTCTGAACGTTTTACGGCACTTGCTTTATATGTGTCCGTGCGTTTTTATCGCCGGCCATTTTTATGTTTTCATGCTCGCGCGCACGAGTTCGAGATCAAAGTTTCCCTTCGAATAAAAAAAAAAAAAAAGAAAGAAAATCGCAATATAGCGACGATGGTAAAGACAACCTCGAATTCATGGCTTTTCCCTTTTCTATTCATCTTATCCCATCCCTCCATTCTTATTCGAGTAATGAATTAACAGACTGATAAACTAAGGGACTAAATACAGTTTAGTTTTTTAAATCCTGTTCAATCTTCTAAAAATTACGTATAATTTATAATATCTGTGTGTGTGTGTGTGTGTGCGCGCGCGCGTGCATGTTGCGTTAAAAATTTATTAGTAACTAAATAACGTAAAAGTAATATGCAATAATCTTTATTAAAATATTAATTAACTTTTTAAACAAAATAATAAAAGAAAAAATATAAAGTCGTACTATTATTTATTCAAAACATCAAAACTTTTACATGACGGTTATCATATAAACTTTTATTATTACTGATGATTTCGGAAATCATTTTCTCTATTTTTTTTCCTTGTAAAATATATCTTTATATTTTACAGAGACTTTTCGTTCATTACGTAGAAGAATCAACAAAAAGCAGTGGTCTTAAAGAGCGGGAACAAGGAAACATTCGACGACGAGTAGTCAGGTCTTCGCCATATTGCTGGTGCACGTGCACGACACAGAACTGCGGTGGAACTAGCGAGCCGAAAGTATAACCATAAATTTCGAACGGTTAATATACCGAAGGTGCGCCACGTCTCCGTACGGGATTTCTTTTGCTTTGCTCTCTTTTTCTCATTGCCTGCGGGGACCAATAGCAATAGAGAAGGTCAAGCGAATTACAAAGTACGAATAAAGCGAGTGGTTATGATTGCGTTACAATACTTTCAATTATAGTGTTATTTGAAAAGTCTACTTGTATTTTCGCAACAATGCGGAAAATTGGATTAATCGTCAGTATATGGAGGACTTCATACATGAAGTCCCCAGAAAAGTCCACTTTTCTATAAGAGCTTCTTATGCGTTTGTAAAACTTTTCGATTGAGTATTTTGGTGATTTACTTCCAATAGGCAATACATAATCCTTGTTGCAATAAGGATTAAATACAATCGATCTAACAAATGTAGCATTAGAAAACACAAAGCTTCTACACTTTTATTTCTTCAAAGATGATTTTACATAACAAAAAAAATTCTTCTAAATTGTTACAGAAATGTGTTATAAAAAAGGGCTAACTTTATATAAAATCGTACGAATGTTATTTTTCATAATATTCTGATTCTTTCAATTCTCTTTTCATCTCTCTTTTCATCTCACCACCCTCACATCCGCTGACTTTTAACTAGTGAAACTATTTTCCGGCGAAACAGAATTTCCAGTAGGTATTCTTATGTCACAAGGGCGTTGAAATTCGCACTCGCTTCTCTTATTTTGCGGCGCTTGAAAATCGCGCTTTACGTTTATTCGCTGGCGAAGCTAGCTGTTCGGTCAACGCGGTTTTCCGCGTCGGTGAGGAAATTTCATTCGAGCTTCGAAATAACACAGTGTCCCCGGATACTAGTCCACTGGGGGGTGTCGGTTTGCGGTTTTTGCAATGCAAGTAGCCGCTCGTCTTCTTTGCCTCGTAATCCGCTTGACTTCCTCCCTCTACGATTTTCTGACCGATGCAAGCACTGGGAAATCACCTGAGACTTGTTACAAGAAATGTTGCGAAGCTCCTAATGTAATCTAGTTAGTGGTGGTTGATGGCTGTCCAATAGCATTCCTGGATCCTTCTCAGAAATCCCAGAATCCCTGCAGGAAATCAAGATTCTCTACTTGACGAATATTTTAAGGGCTAACTTGAACTCTATATAGAACTGAAGATGAAAAAAGGTAGGTGAACTGAACTACAAAAAAGAATCTGTTATCTTTTTATGAGATATTGCTTGTAGAAAAACGTATCAATAAAGATTTGTATAACATAGGAATTTAATGTGATGCAGCTAGCTTTCGATGTTATCGCGCTATATATATATATATATATATATATATATATATATATATACACCCTTTATATAAATCTAGCATATAATCAAGCATAGGGATCGCTAATCCCTCGTTTTCGCAAGCTGCGCTTTGCAGCTTCTCCGGAGGAGGTTGCGGTGATTACAGGGACTGTAATTAATTTAGCGAAGCATAATGAAGCGCGAGGCGTAATAGTAACGCGAGCCGAAAACAGGCGCGTTAAGCCGACGGGATTTAATCATGTGATTATGTAACGTGACGAAAGCATCCTCGTGTGTTGTATCGTCCAAGTTCGCGCGAATTGTCGTTTGCGAGACAGAGCACCCATGGCTGTTGCAAACGGAATCCTATTTGGATTCCGTCGATGTAGACTTATTCCCTAGGCTGGGGACGTCGTTATAGGAACACCTGACGTGACACCGTTAATGACTTCTGAGAGAACTCTTCAACAATCTGTAGCCGCAATGATGTGCGCACGTACTTCGACTGTGTAACAAGTCGTCATCGTCGCCATACTGGAATTTCGAATTCACTAGAGAGAGAATTTTGAAGATCATGAAAATACCCGCGCGAGATGCAAATATATATTTTATGAGTAGATACTTCTTCTTTATGAGCACTTGGTGTGCATTTGTAATCAGTTCTTAAAAGCGATAAACTAATTTGATTTAGACAGACGAAGACTTTGAATAAGATACCATCTACAATACTTGATTAACATTATTCAAATTATACAGAAGTTCGCTTTGTAACAGTTTGAAAGTTGAAAATTTAACTTCCTAAGAAGTCGGTACTCGTATAATAATGCGCAGGTAATGATAAGGTTACAATTTAGAGAGCACGATCACGTCAAAGTATATAACTTTATTATTCTGATTATTCGTCAATATGTAACGAGTAACAAATGAGGTGTAATATAGAAACGACAAGAGAAAAAGATTTATACTTATTATAAATGATTAAACTTTTAATTTCTTTAAATCAATTTTTTCTTGAATTCTTGCATCTCCTGTATGAATTAATAAATTTTTTTTTTGCGAAAGACGAATCTACGGATCTACGAATGGATAAACTATCCATTTTTAAATCTTCGTATTATAAAATCCTTGAAAACTTTAAGTCTCCAAGTTTTTTTAATCTTTGAATCCTTCAGAATCTTCTAAATCTTCAAAGTCTTGAAATCCCGAATTTTCGGGAGGGTTTATGTGCGAATTATTCTCGTATTCATCTAATTTTATAGATTATTACACCTCTAGTTGTCGTATTCTAAAAGTTCTTTCCGTATTCGAGGAAAGACACTCGATTCTTGAAGACTCTCGTCGATCTCCATTGGAAGCGACTCACTTCTCCACACGTCCCTCGGGGGATATTAGCCGATAAATTTTCAAGGAACTGCCAGATATGCCACTCGGTAATTTAAAAGCAATCGGACGGCTTCATCTGTCGGGAAGGGCGTTGGAGCTTCTAACTGCCGCAAAGGCAGCGACGAAGGCAGAGGACAGGAAAGGGCGAAAAGAAAAGGGAAAAATCAGCCGCAGGAACGACGCACTTCCATCGCGCTAATGGAGCCACGGCTGTCTTCACACTGAAAGGAACTCTCTCTCAATCCTTGCGCGTTGAAAATCTTTACGATGAGGGTATTTCTTTAAAGAGCAACGAAGATTCAATAGCGGTCTCGCTCAAGAGTTACATGCTAGTTTTATTATCTGTTGGGAAGTGAAGTGTATGTGTGTTTGCGTGTAAATGAGTTTAATTATATACAATATGCCTAATTTCGATCATATCAGATATAATCTAACCACAAATTATATAAATCTGTTAAACTCGATAATTTATAATTTTGAAACTATTAATATCTCGTCATTGATATAACACAATGTCCGACGATGTGGTTAAATATGTGATCGAGAATAGCCACGATATATAGAGCGTCTGAAACATATTGTACGGATGTTACTCGCTGAGCTAATAATAAAATGTGCAATTATTGAGGTCGATTAAATACTATAATTTGCGAGAAAAGTGCAAATATTTAAACACAATTAAGTTTAATTCTAATATTCAAATGCATCAAATTTATTATTTAAAAGTGCATAAAAGCATTTCATGTTCTAACTCTACCGCAGGAACAATGGCTGATCCTGCTGATATAAGTGGGAGAAGCTCTGGCGAATTTCTTCTCCGGAATAGTGGCACGTGCACTTTTCGTTCCTCTTCCCACCGTCATTACTGATGTTCCCTACTTCGGAAAGCGCGTCTGGATTATCCTTGGGAGCATGCCACTGCTTCTTAGACTAACAATACTTAACTTGAATTTTGCTTTCACGCGGCGCGCAATATATGAATCAAAACACTTGAATCATTCTTTTTGCCAATAATTCACTACTAAAGTAGCACATATTATTTAAAAATCACGAATTTTTATTTAAATCAAATAATATTTAAAAAATTTTCACTTACATATGTTAGAAATTATATTACTGTACAAACTGTTTCAAACTTATCTTTCTGATCATTAGTTATATTACTTTATCGCTAAAATAGACCAAGGTAAGAAAGAGATGGAAAATTAAAAAATATATATAACACGATAAGATTATTGTAATCTCACACTCGCGCGCGCGCGGAGCCTATTTTTCCTGCTCTGAAAAATCGTTTTGACATGAAATAATACGGCTAAAGAGAGGAAGAATGATTGAAATCATATGGAAAAAGGGAGAAATGTATATATATAGTACACATATGTATATCTTGATTCATGTATTTGACGACAGAGAAAACAACGAAACTAACTTTCTGTAGAGTAAAAGCCTTATTTTTCTTTTTTTTTAAACTTTAAAATTCCTTAGGATTCGATCTCTTGTGCAAGTTGAATTTAATCAAATGCTCCTATGAAAAAATAAAAACAGAGAGAACGTTCTATACATTTAATAGCCTCACATATATCTATACGACAAATCTATATGTGTATATAAAAATGACATATTAAATATTTTCAGAATGTTTAAATTTTATGTAAGAAATTGTAGAATTAACTGTTACAGTGCATTATCATTAATAAAACATCAATCATTTCATTAATTACATTTATTAATATCGAAAAAATTATATGGATTTTTTGACTTTTTAATAAATTCTCTCCCCGACTGTGCACACTTTTTCTCTCATTATATAATTCGTCTGTGTGATGTTCTATATTTCAATAAAAAGTTAAACGAATGTTTCAAACTATTGCACTACACATACATATGCGTATCATAGCCTATGTATATTTACACTATACATTTTTTGTCAGCTCGTCGCAAGAGCGTGGAATAATTAATAAAATACGAGGTGCGATAGCGCGAACAAAGCAACGTTATAACAGCCACGAGAATTCGTACTGCGAATGACATTGTGCGTGTAGAAAGCCAACGGCTATGATAAAAAAACAAGCGAGAAAGAGGAAGATGAAAGGTGCACGAGTAAAACTGAACACACAATGTGCCACATTGAAAAGTTTTAGACAGTAAAATTTAGTTGAAAAACGGCAATAAAATCTGCCTAACAAACATCGTGTATATTAATTTAGATCAATAAAGTAATTTAGATAAATTAAAACAAATATGCCATTGCACATTAATCACGTCTCATTATAACGTTACATACACATCGATTCACTGCATCATCGATTCACTGATTCAATGATAAAAATGATGTTATTATTTTACTATACCAATAATCAATATTTTTAACTAATATTGCATTAGTATTAGTATTAGTACTATTAATTATAATACAGCGCGATATTAATTTTCTCCAATATCACTTTAGACACATATATGCTGAAAAATATTTAAAAAGAATCTATAAAATAATGTGTACATATTAAATGTAAATTAATAAAACGAAATGAAATAAGGAAAAGTTTTGATATATTCGTATCCGTAAATGTTTGCCGATGCGTGTATACACACGCGCGCGCACAAAATTTTCACAAGGGACTTCGTGACTTCCATGAAGATTCGTATCGTCCTGACAAATAACTAAATGGATCCCCCTAGAGTATATAACTTGTATTCGCAGCGAATTCTTTGTCTCTTTCGTGCCGTATCTTTTTCACTCAACTCTCTCTTTCTTTTTACTCCCCATTTCTTCGTTTATATAGTACACTCGAAAAGTTTGGGTTCATAACTTTAGCGGCCTTCTGCCGCGCCGCCCCGAGTAGGTGGCCTTCTTTACCTCCGCTCCGAAGAAATTTATCTGAATTTCCTGTTGGATTATAATCAAGAAAACGCGACTGAGTTTTCATTTTTAACAATGCATTATTCATAATTGAAACCACGTCGTCGACGCTATCACCTTTTCTCGCGATCTCACCGTTCGTTATCCGCGCTATCATTTATCAACACTTGCTGCGTTTAATAACATCCTCACTAGGTGCTTAATTATGTCATGACAGTGCAACCGACAGAATGTTGACTTTCATAACCTTGTTCACGTCTCACTGCTTTTGTCGAAAGTGGCTTTTCGTCACCAAGATAATTTCTCGACTCGGCGCGAGTTCGAGACTTTAACTGTTTCTAATTGAAATCATAGCGCTGTTATAAGTTCTATCTTACTTATGATAAATATAATATGTATGTATGTACATCGATGTTGTAGAACTGATAATTATACAGACTATTCAAGTCTGATTACGACTCGATTTTCCGTAATTGAAAATCACATTGATATGAAACTCAAATTAGCTTCAACTAAATGATACTAATATATACAATATAATTCTTATTGTAACAAATAGACAAGACACCATTTTGCTATATTTGATTGCAAATACTTTTCATTTTGCGTTGTTTATAATTGGTATTTTCTCCTTTCGTACCTGCAGTGTAATGATATATATATATATAGTTACGATACTTGAGGATCTAAACGATACCGTGATCATATACGTATTTGAGATTTGAAGATGCGCGGTACAAATTCCGCAAGATAAGTCGCTAATGCATCTTGTAATTCCACTGAATCAATCGTTCGACTGCACGTAGCGCACGTGAACGTCGTGCACGTGGGTGATAGCGAATCGCGTGCCGCCAAATGATTAGGTCGAATCAGAGTGGATCGAGCAGCTTGGAGCGATGGTTAGAGGGGTTAGGGGATTGATTTGGAAGAGAGGGAAGGTCCAAATTCGCCGAACCGACTGACAGCTTACTCACTTTATCCGGCTGGAATTACGACGCCAGCATGCGACTTACTGTAATCAGAACACTTTAAATCCCTTTCTTTCTTTCTTCCTTTTCGCCAATCCTCTCTATTTCTTTCTTTCTATAGAAAAATTCCAAAGATTGCTGTCATTTATCCAGATCTGTGCATATCCTTCTGATTGTTCTGATGTTTCTTTTCAGCACTACATTTTAGTGTTTACACAATTGTTGATAAATTTTAAAGTTTTATAATGCTTCAGATGAAAGGAAAAGCGATAACTTAAGAGAATTTAAATTAAAAGTCATAGATACTATTATAGAACATCTTATCCGTAATAAAGAAATACTAATTAAATTTCGGAGTCGTTCCAATTTCCAAGTTTCACATTTTTATATACATATTATAGGTACATATAAATCTTGAAAGGCTAAAAATCTAAAACGCATCGTTGTTAATTGCGTGTAAAAAATTTTCAAAGTGCGGAGATCGAGCGACGCACATAACATAAGGTATCGTAGGCGGCCGTGAAGAAACTACTAAGTTTGTAAGATCAACTAAAGTACTAAGGTGGTTGCGCGAAAGCTAGCGGGCCGGGAATACGAAACGCGGTAGTAAAAACAAAATAAAACGGTCTTATCCGTGCTTACATAGCTTTAAATTATATGAGAGCGGCGGGAGAAGAGTGTAAACGTGTACGCTCTCGCCACTCGTTTTCATATTCTCTTGAGTATTTACAACAATTTCCTAGATTGCTGCTTTGAATCCCCGTTTTTCATGGCTCCTAAGGCATATATATAATTCAAGACAGATATCAAAGTAATGTAAAATTTTTTATTATATCAGAATATATGTATGTAGACATATATACATATATATATATATATATATATATATATATATATCTGTCTTGAATTTCAAGATAATATATGCGAATTTGATTTAACAAATTTCTTTAGTTTCTTCCTTTCTTCTTACATTTCGCGGAACATTTATAAAAATTCCAAGCAGGTATTTCCTTATTTACTGTGTATTTTATATTAACAGTGATTAATTAAAATACAGTGTGAATTAAAATATTCCTTTAATGCCTCTACATTTTCAGTTTCTGTATTGGTGATAATATCTAGTCGTTAATTATTATATAAAAATAGCAAATTTTGATTTTACGAATTTTCGTTGTATATACCAATTAGAAAGAATGCGCTAGATGCAATACATTACTTTCATTTTTAGAGATTACATTACTCAAGATTACATGACTGAAGATTTTAGATAGGTATTATATGTACAGTTTGGATATTTTCTTTTTCGGTGTGCTTCTTTTATACATATAATTTTAATATTTATATATAAATAACTCACTTTATTATTTTTCTTAAGCAGTAAATAATATCTTTCGTTATCTAATATATATATATATATATATATAGGTATATATACACATATATATTGAAAATGTAGAGGCATTAAAGAAATATTTTAATTCACACGTTTTAATTAATCACTGTTAATATAAAATACACAGTAAATAAAGAAATACCTGTTTGGAATTTTTATAAACGTTCCGCGAAATATAAGAAGAAAGGAAGAAACTAAAGAAATTTGTTAAATCAAATTCGCATTATCGCATTTTACGGAATCGGCTGTTAACGCACCGTCGGCGAAAGAAAATAAGCAATCGCTCGGGCAAATGGAATTGCTTGATTGTCGCAGCTGCGACTTTGTCAGCCGGCGAGAGGCGGCCGGCAAGCAGTTTCTCTGAAAGGAAAGGAGCTTTTCTCGCGGAACAAAGTGCAAAAGCGCTAAATACATTTGGATCCGTGAAAAGGAACATTCTGGAGCTTTCTCGTGCAGCGCCTGGCGCCGCGCCGCGCGCCGTGGGACGTGCGACAGGCGCCGGAGAAAAATTGAGGATTAAAATGTTTACTCGAGAAACAACGCGGGAACGTATAAAACATCGGGACAAATTTATTACGGCCACTTCCGACCCTTTCGAGTAACGAAGCGCAATCCCATCACACCGGGCCGGGAATCTCTTTACTTTGTAAGTACGAAACGATATTAAATAATGTGCCAGGAATAGTTTGTTTCACTCTCATAAAAAAAATGCATTCAAGTTCTCTATAGAATAATATAATCAAAATTAATAATGTACTACTAGCGCTAAACACTTATTTCTGTCAAAATCATTTAAATAAAATTTGTATAAACAAAAACAAAATGTGTAAATGTGTAAGTTACAACTCTAAACAAATCTAATTTATATTTATACATGTATACTATTTATACATTCATACATGTATAATTGAATCAATACTACAACAATATAGTGAAATTTGATTTTGTAAATATCATTTCTTTAGAATAAACATTCTTTACTGTATACAATCTTTTCTGTTATTGTATAAAGAATTTATATTAATTAATTTTTTGCATAATAGTTATAACTTTTGCGTAAAATCTTGTAATAACAAGCGAATAATCTATAGTACACTTCTGTTTTTTGCTAAGCTGTAATATATTTTAACTCACTTAAGAGCACTGCATCAATGCAGCGCACGTTTACTTTATTTAGCAACGTCTTTCAGACGTAGCCAATTATGGCGCTTCTATGCTTCTATCGCCCTCTCAATTACCACAGGCAGTCACGATTCTAACGGAAATTTCTTGAAGATCATAGCGAATTTCACTTCATTCTTATTACTGCTAATACATAAAGCCGCGAACAAGCTTTTGCTAACTCGGCCGTGCGGCCATTCTCAGTTCTAATTGTGTAACGCGCTTAAGGCCAGATTCACCCGGATGGAGTTACCAACGTTGGTAATCCCACCTCAATGGTCAAATCCTGGCAATGTCGTGCAGGCTTCGCTAATCTGTTCCCAAGCTGCGAAACGCGTTCACGCCGAATGACAATGACGCAGCTAGCTAATAATCCAAAGATACATCTCTATCCATACCTACTCATATTTATATTTAATACAACATTTCACTAGCTTTCAGATGCACAAGTTTTATGTATATTAAAAGGAAAACTTGTGACTAATCTTTTCAATTGTACTAAAACACATTCACATAACGTCTATCATAATTTTACTCTTTTCATCGCAGAATTACAGAATATCTTGCATATAATTGGCGTAAAAAACTTACATTGTTGTTACTCGAAAGAGATTCCGCAAATTGATTCCACTTACCTGAAAAATAAAATAAAAAATTACTTACAAGTTACAAGGAAAAATCACATTGATTTTTTGAAAAGTGGTCTTTAAATTAATATACAATAGATTACTTATGTCATATATCTCAAAGTCATTAAATAATTTACAAGTTTTAGCTTCTAAATAAATTTATAATATATTCCAAGTTAGAGCTTTATATGTGTATGTGTGTGTGTGTGTGTGTGTGTGTGTGTGTGTGTGTGTTACTTTTTTATAAAACTAAAACATTTTTATGATGAGAAATGTTCAACTCGCTTTCTCTTGGCGCAGTCTCCTGCATGCGCTAAATCTTCTTGCCAACGTCAATGTTCAGCAGAACTAAAGATAACTCACGCGTGAATAGAACATGACCATCCTATTCTCGCCATCTTAAACCTAATTCATACTCATGGAAAACAGTCGGCGAACTTGAGCTTGTACCTGGGACGGACCTGAGAAGATCCACAAGAAGTTAATCTAGCGTCGTCGTTCAATAATGAGCGCACATCTCAAGTACTGAATTCGTAAAGTAGAACGCGTCAAGAAGGTCAGGACTTTCCTCTGGAGAAAAAGGAGCAAGAAAAACAGAGGGAGGACTCGGATAAATTGTAGTTATCGTCTCGCACTGGCGCCACTATCGAATATGCAATTAAAAAGTTCCGCAACTAATTTCAATTTAATTGTATGACTTTTGCGCGTACGCGCGCCTATTGCGTTCTCTCCCCCCCCCCCTTTCTTTCTCTTCTCCGAATTCGCTTTCTATTTTCCCAATATCTAGTTTCATTATTAGAAAATATAACGAACCAAATTCGTTTGTTTATTCTCACAAATTTTCTTCAGTGTATAGAACGCGCTGTAAAAAAAATAGATAAATACTGCGTGTCCGTATGCTTCTCAAAGATTATATCTTCTTCAACAACAATTAATTATAAATAAAAAACGAATCTTAATTCTTTATACGTTATTTGCTTATATACTTACATTTAAAATTATGCTAAAGTTATTTGTGAATAATAATAAGAAGGAAAAAAGATCACTTGTTTTACATTTAAAAAAATGACCAATCGTTTAGGCACTATTCTTTTATATCAGTAAACGAGAGTAATTTGTCTGGCTAGATTCTTCGTTGGCCTAGATTAACACCGCACAAGTTAGGTTGGCCTAAGCCGTCGACACGAATGAGATTTCCATAACGGCTAAGATTAGTTTCACTCATGCAGAAAATTTCTACGAACAGTGAGTGCCGTGTGGATAAGCCGTATTAATAACAACAATAACGTTAATCGTTGGCGTAAACCGTAATCATCCACGCGGTAACTTTCCCTTTCTCTCCTCTAAATGTAAACTAACAAGAAGGAATACCTGTATAAAAATTTGGAAAAAATAAAGTAATAATGATCACATTTAATAAAAATTCTTATCATTAAAGACACTTCTTTGTTAAAATATAAACTACTTGTTAGCTTAATTTTATTTAAGAACAAATTAAATTGAATTAAATATGAAAAGAGTAAAAATAAAAAAGATAACATCAAAGATAATCAAAATGATAAAATTGCAAAGTTACACAGATATATTAAATTTCAAAATGCATATAAAGAAATAAATATTATCACAGAAAATGTTAATTTTCGATTAGCTATTATAATTATCGATTATATATACTGTGTGTAATCAAACTCAGTTATTATAACGTTTGCAAAACAAATGAAAATTTGGAACAAACAAATTAATGGGACTTTCAAATTCTATGCAGATAATAAATAAATTTGGCATTTTCA
Source organism: Wasmannia auropunctata (assembly GCF_000956235.1). Taxonomy (NCBI): domain Eukaryota; kingdom Metazoa; phylum Arthropoda; class Insecta; order Hymenoptera; family Formicidae; genus Wasmannia; species Wasmannia auropunctata. The sequence goes on from NW_012027646.1 coordinate 970,179, forward strand.
AAGGATGAATTTGCCCTTTAGAATAATTTGCTGCTCTAAATATAGTTAACAAACCGAAACAAGCATGACTAATCGAAAGTCGAGGCAAATTACATATGCATGGATTACGCTTGCGTATATTGACGATACATTATGTTTTCATAACACTTGTTTTGAACACGACTTATGGCAGCAGACATTATCATGCAAATTTGGTATGTACAATAATTTTAGTAAATGCTATTTTGCGCGATAATTGGTATGCATGTGTGTGTGTGTGTGTGTGTGTGTG
>NW_012027646.1:970469-994941 GCF_000956235.1 Wasmannia auropunctata
TCCTCCTCTCTCTCTCTCTCTCTCTCTCTCTCTCTCTCTCTCTCTCTCTCTCTCTCTCTCTCTCTCTCTCTCCCTTTCCCCCTTTACAACCCCTTTTCTTTTAGAAATGTTACGCTTTCAAACAAGGCCCCACTACCCTTTAACCTCTCTAAACACAAAGTACCAGGTGTGGAGACTTTTATAGAAAATATCCTTTCGCTTAGTGCGCGCTCTGAGAAAGGGTTGTAAGACGCAATGGTAAGGATAGGGGAAGAGAAAAGGATACCGCGTCCCACGTTGACACTCTTTAAAAACTTTCAGCCCCAACTTTGTTGAAAAGCTTCCCGCCTCTCTTCCGACCTCTGTCCGCTCTTCGTCCTTTCTTCCTTGCTAGACGACAATCAACCTCTCATTCTTCCCTCCGCTCTCCCACCCTATTCGTCGGCATCCCTTATTCCGGCGCAACGCGGCGAGTGCATGCAGTGAGAATGGGTTCGCGACAATGCAGCGTTTTAAATTAGAGCATAGCGTAGAGTCAGCAAGTAGAAAGAAAAGATGGTATATTGAGGTAAGAGAGAAACGAAATGAGGGAAGAGCAGAAACGAAAAGAGTCGAAAAAGAATAGGGAGCAGAGATGGTGAACGCAAAATTGCAGATATTCACAAACCACGGAAAACAAGCGATTGAGAACCTGATCCCGGGAGAGAGAATGGAAACGATTAAATTCATAAGCGAGCTCGATGCGGCTTTGAGAGAAATTCCTGGTTTGGCCATTCCGCCCTCATACTCGTGTCCGCTCCCTATCATAGGGCGCAAGTAAATGCTCGATTCGTGAATTCAAAGAGATTCCCTACTCGCGAATAAAATTCGAATTATGGATATCTCATTTTATTTGCTTTAATAGAATGCCTCATAAATCACTTATTCTGAATAATAAACAGTTATTTTGTTTCTTAGACTAACAATCTCTATTAAATCATATTTTTATTATTTACTTATTATTTATTAAACAATATTCTTTTCTTATCCAACAATTATTTTTTTGTCCTATATATAGAGAATATATTTTATTCATTTTAAACATTTGTGTATATTCGCGCGGCATGTTAGTGCATATGAAAAAAAGAAAATAAGAAAACAAGCGTCCTTTAGAATCCCTCCAAAAGCCTATTCAGGAAGTGGCAGCACGAACGCAAAGGCCTGCCCCTTCCAGACCATTTTGTCACCGGATGTTATAGGGTCTCGTGAGTGAAATAACTTTCCATGCATATGTTAGCAGCTGTGTTACGTACAAAAAGAAGGCCAGAACGGTAAGTGGAAAGAAAGAGAGAGAGGGAGAGTTATTTCGTCGAAAGCAAACATGATCACCTGTATCCAACAACGAATCAGAAGCAACCGGACCATATACATATAGTATATATAATGAAAAGAAATCTTCTCTATTGTTATTTCACACATCATCATTATTTTAAGAAATATTTACAAAACAAATAGATCACGATTTTTCCACATTAATATTTTTCTTACATTTTACATTTCGTAGTAATAAATATTATTATAAATTTAACTTTCTAAATAAATATGCATTACATCGATGCATTTGCTTTGAGTGATCATTTGTATATATATTCAACTTCAAATCTTTAAATCTCAACTAGTTCATCGTCCAACAACGCACAAAAAATGTTTATGCTCTTCCAACAAAGATGCGACAAGGAACTTCCTTTGATGCGCCCGCGCCCGTCCCGTATGCATCCTGTTGTCGGAAGGGAAAAAGGAGCACGCTCTCCTTCTTCTAACTTTTCCAATATTCTCAAGTCTTTCTACTCTTTGCAAAATTACCTACCTTTACCTCTACATCGATGCGCCTGTATGAAAGGTGTAAGCACGCTAGTAATGATTTTACCCTCGCTACCGTTTTCATCGACAATTTTGCGCCTATGTAACAGTTACCAACAATTTACACAGCACAAGATTGCAAAAAAAAAAGGAAAAGAAAATGTAAGCATACTTTTCTACCACTAAAGTGAAAGATAGCTGATGCGTTTGCCAAAGCTCAGTTCTTGCTTGTTTTTTTAAAACACAATGTATACTTGCTTGATTTTTATAAAGTTTCAGCAATCAAAAATTTAAACGTGTTTCACCAAAAAATGTGTGCTCTATGTATTGTACAATATTATCTACGTTTTAAAGAAAGTTTTATTTGTAATTAAATATTATAATAGCTCCTACTATGTAATCTGCCAATATGCAGAATTTTTAACTATTATATAGACCTCAATATTGTCAACAAACGTTTGACTCGAATTAATAATTCCAGGATAATATAATTAAATAGGATAATATTTTTGATAATAAGTTCTTCGCAATACTTACTTTCAGATGCTTAGTCGCATCGAATTATTAAGAATTGAAAACCAACTGTAATCTTACTATTCTAATTTCAGCTAATGATTACGTTGAAAGTCCGACATTGATTCGGCGCGCAGTTTAAATAATGATTGAATAATAGATTTAAAAATTCATATAGAATTGATTAGGCACCAAGATTCAGCCATGAATGCAGAAGGTGCTCTTAAATTAATTTGTAACACTTATAATTAACTTTACTACATAATTGTGTTTACTTTATAATTAATTATTTTATTAACATATACTATAAATATATTATTAGTATTACTAGAAAGAAAATAATAATATTGTGTTAGAAACATTCATTTCGCTTTTTATATGGTCCGTCGGAATTGTTTACTTGACTTTTATATCAATTAATTAACGGTTTGAAAAATCCATTCAACATTTCAATTCGACTAAAAGGCTGTGGTTACTTTCACTAGAAAGTGCCGAATTTAGAAGAAATTAGTGAAATTACTGTCCCAGAATAAAAAATAAGCATTTAAGACAAAACAAAAAAAGAAGGAGACAGACATGACGAGAGCTAATCTTCTTTGCAAAAAAGACTGTCTGTAGATTGTAAAAGGGATTTGTCATTCGACGACTATAACGTCCGCCCGCGCCGCGAAAAAACCACTCACCAATTTCTTTTTCAAACATGTACTCGCATAAATACTTTCACGCGCTATTAACTCAAACATTTTAATTCAAAATCACAGTAACTGTATCTACATATGAAAATACGAATGGATGAATAAATTTGCTTATTTATAAACAATGGTAAAAGTCCGAACGAGAATAAAATTCATTATGTAAAGCAATAAAAATTTCGCATCGCTCTAGAATTTTGATAAACAACTAGTTCATTGGAAAAAAAACATCTCTTTTTTATTCTGCGTTTAAAATATTATAAGTTTTCGGTATACTCATTGCGAAAAGTTACCCCTCTCTTTCTTCAGTTGCTTTGCACAAAACAAACAACAAGAGCTCCGAAACTTTCCAGTTTCTCCCCTGGAAGACAATTAATAGTTCAAAAATATCTCCTGGGTGATATTAACCCCTTCAAACCTCCCGCCCTTCTTATCCCAACTTTTTGTCCTTTAACTTTTCTCCGTGAATGCTTCGTCCCGTGGGATTTTCCGCTCGTACAGCCGCGTCAAGCGATTTGTACCTTTTTAGTACATATTACTCTCCTCATCGTCTTTTTCGTATCTCAGTTCTTGCTACTCTAAAAAGCAAGTTAAAATATGTTGCGTGCCTATGGAATGGAAGCGTGCGCGCGCGTGTCCTGCTAATATTCTAGAACCACAAAACTTTTAAAAAAGTTACACAATCTCTTCGCGTCTTTTCTATGTTATCAAAGCTCCGTTTTAGTTCTATATCGAAGTGAAAAGCTATTATTTCTTGTTTTTCACATTCTTTGCTTCTCTAAGTCTGGCTACAAAGAACGTCAGACAAATCTATCAACCAGCTTCTATTCAAATTATCGCTCAAATGTAAATATATTTGAAATACATACAAATACAATTATATATATATATATATATAACAAAAAAGAGTATTAAATTATATCGTTGCATCGGCATCGACTGGAAATTATACATGTTCCAAGCTACATTATATAAAATATACGTTGAAACATGATTGGATAATACTACATAGTAAAATACTCGTCGCTATCTAATAAATTGTATGATTTCTGTTTCTTCCTTTTTGAAATAATTTTTCGTTAAAATTGTTGTTATAAACCGCATGCCATATTCAACATTAACAACTGAGAATAAAATTTTTACTAATTTAATTTACCTTTATTAATTAAATTCTCAACTACAATTTTCAATTAAGTAATTACGACATCAAGATTCATATCACTTCAATCTGAAATAATCTTGATGCTTAATTTCCATGTACATGCAGTAGAAACAAGCATTTCATTGGTAAAATCACAGTTAATTATGACTGTTTCAATACGAAGATTAAAATAAAAAAATTAATAAAAAAACAAGTTTTTTATGAACGTTTTCGATTTTTCGTTTTCTAAAATAAGAATTTTTTTTCGAACTTTATTACCGTCACCCAACTATTTGCACGTAAGAAAATCGTCTCTTTTCCTCCTATACTTTTCTAACGCCAGTCTCAAGGAATGACGGATGACAGATGATGTATGAAAGATGGAGATTACGAACGGAAGACAGGATACAAAAAAATGCCCTCTTTTCACATAGATTTTCAGAAATGTTACTTCACAAGAAGCTAAAACAAAATTTTTTCTTCTGTCTTTTTTACGAAAATGACCCATTTTATTGAAATTCTTGGTAACTAAATTCTTGTTGAAAATTTGAAATATTTGATAGCATTGTTGAAATTTTAGTTCTAGAACATTTAAAATCTTTAGAGTTATAGAATATATAGAGAGAGATATAAAATCTATAACTTTTCTAAATAATTTTTCTAAATAATTTCTAGATATTTATGCGCCAAATCCTTAAATTTTAAATTTTATTTTTTATAACACATTTTAATAACTAACGCTTACATCCATAAAAAGCATCCACAATTTATTATATTTTCTTGAAAAGAAAGATAATAAAATCTAAACAAGAATTAACAAAATATTAAAATTGTTATCAAAATATTTATTATTTTTCAATAAAACAGTTTTTCAACTTATTTTTCGCTAGACATAAAACATCTACGTCAATTTGTGGGGAAGCTTTTTTTATACTTATAGCTGTTTCACAATAATCCTATAAGATCCCACCGAATTTTGAGACTCTTTTTGTCAAAATTGACTGAACAATATCCCATGTATATTTTCCAATGAAAATCTGACAAGTGTTGGAATTTTCACAATGGCGGAAATGAAAATCGACAGCACGAGGGATGATTTGATCGAGCGTAATGTGCTCGGAGAATCGAATAATAATTGTTTAATCGCCCGTATCCTTACGAACTTTACTAATAGCCGAAAGTACGAAATTCTGTAGACTTTACCTCAAACTATTGAGAAAATTTGTATTATGATGTCAGCGTAATTGCTCAAAATTTCAAGAAATAAATAAAATCTTAAATAGATTTCTAAATATGCAAAGAAATCAACATTGAATAATTTTCTACAATATCTATAGGAGACTAGCATAAAATAGCATCATAAAATAAAATGCTATGCCAATGTTTTCTCATCATTATTAGATTATTATTATAATATAAAATTATTATACGAGTTTGATGTCAGCAATATCAGCTGTATTATCAAATACAATAGCATTAACATAATAATAAAGCGCGATTTGATTTCATCGTATTTTGATATCTGATTAATTATGTTATTCTTCCAATATGTTGTAGTTACTGTTATAGAAAGATGTGTAGTGTTTTTAATATCTTTAAATCATTTATTTCCATATTTTATTAATCTTTTACAATCAAAAGTAATTTAAAAAATTACTAATGTATGTGACTATCGTTTTATTCAAATGATGTTTTATTTTTTTAGTTTTAAATTGAAAAACAAAAATTTAATATAAAAAAAGTCAAAGATACCGATTGTTCTAATTCAGATATTTCTTTATAAATTTCCAATCTAAACTCTGCCTTTATAAGAGTTGTTTATTATTACGCAACCTTGAATCCAACTCGAAATTATTGTCGCGTGAACGAAAGCTCTCCTTGCTTCGACTTTCTCGTTGACTTCCTGCGAGGGCAATCGGCCGCGCAAGAGAAGAGAAGAAACGCCAGCGAAATAAGGATGCAGGAGAAGCGAAACTTCGCCGATAGTAATTCGTGACTCGACTTAGTGCAAAGTTCGCGAGGGTCCCAATTAACCGTGCATGGCCGCCCGGGGCCCTGCCGAGTACCTTCGTTCAGCGACGATCGTTCTTCCACTCGACGGAATAACGAAAATTTTCCCGAATGCCGGGTCGGACGCGTGAGAGCGTTTAGTATATATCTTAAAGGAAGAGAAATATTACTAGAACGAAAGAGAGTGCAAAAGCTCAACCAGATAATGTACCAGTTTCAGTTTGACTCTTAAAAGATCACTTCCGCGGTTTCTTGCAGAGAAAAACAAAGAGATACCGTGCTATACTCTTTCGTTTCTGCAATGTTTCGTTTAAAATTTAAATATTTAAAACTGTAAAAAATGCTAGCAGTTATATGAATGTGCAAGAAGTAAATCATATCGATTTCTTCAAGTCAGTCTTATTATTATACAAAGTATCATATGCTCATGAATATTAACTCGAAAATTATTTAGAATCTTATATCTATGATATTTAAAAACAATTGTCATAAAATTCTTTTAAAAGTAGCGCTTTTCTAATAGTCAAGTTAAAAATATTCTAGCATACGGCCATTTTGTTGGATGGCAAGTCTATGTCACGTCATAAATAATTGGGGAAGGACATTATCGCGCGCGGGGCAGCGCAAAGGGAGAGTGTCGGACAGGGGTGCGGATTTATCATGCGGCTCTTCTTGTAAGCTTCCGCGCGGGCTGAGGTCGCCGCCATATTTTACCGAGAAGCCGGAATCTTTTGTCTTCATAATATTTATCCTACCGCGAATGCCGAGAGTAATGGAGCGTGGATCCCTGGAGAAACGAACGAGATCGGAACTAAAACCATCCTCTATCGGCTAAATAAGCTTAGGGCATATAGACAACATCGCGAGGGTGAGTATATCGAGATAAATTCAAACGAAGGATTGATTCAACGAGAGGATTGTCCAATCTATACAAACACAGGTACATACTGACCGAGACAAACAAAAAAAGGGAACGTACGTACCTATATAGAATAGCTATAGATAAATGTAAAAATGTTATTTGTTGATGCAGCACGCTGCACGCACGTACGCACGAAACTAATGCAACCTTATGTGCAAAGAATTCATGACATTATATGTATCTATACACACACACACATCATTTGAATTTGGTAAAAATTTTGTTATATTTAGGCTGCATTCGAGGAGAACGCTATCAGCGCTACTGTGTCATTCTATCTTTATCATTCGACGTACAAGAATAGAATGATGCAATAGGGCGTTCCCTGAATGTAGCCTTAGTCAATTAAATCTTTGTATCATCATATATATATGTAATACATCATATAGGTATTGTATATTTCCGCGCGGCACATAAATAGAAATAATTTCTAAAGTATATTAGACAATTGAATGTAACACGTTAACAAATATCTGTAAAATTTTTGATAATCTTTCGATCCCGAATAAAGAATCTTAGAAATCCGCAAATTTTTGAAAAATTCTCCACTTAATAGAAACCAAGAACGTCTTCAAAAGTCTGGGGGGAAATTGCGGTACCTTTAATCGTGAATCTTTTCCTTCCGGTTCCAATCGACACCTTGTCTGCCCCACCTACCGATGCTGCGAATTCTGCTATTTCAATTCCCTTCATCTTGCTTTTATTCTGCTTCCACTAAATCACGAATGGTTTGATATCTACCGCCAACCGATAACCGCTCAAGATACCAGATGGTTGCTTCTTTCTCTACTACTTTCTACCAATTCTCCAATCTTCCTCTTTCCTCTACTTATCTTTTTCCTGCTTAAGGAGTATTTGAGTTTCTTCTTTTCTAGCGTCTTCTATTATTTCTTATTATAATTAATCTTCATATTATCATAAGAGATAATACTTTCTTTATTTCAATGAGGTGAACGAACAAGAAATTTGGAAATTTAAACTAGATTTGGTTTAATCACACAAATTAGAAATTTAAAGAAGAAGAAATAAAAAAAAACAGTAATTTCTATTGAATTAAATTAAAGGCAAATATTAATTACGTTAAATATAATTAAGAATTTTCAGATTCACATATTATTTGGTTTTTTACAAGAAAGGATAGTTTTCTTAAAATATTATATTTATCATAAGTATAAATTTTTAACAGAGTACATCATATTTCATTTAATGAAAATTAATTTTACAACTTTCATATTCAAGTCGCTAGTAATTATCTTTGACACACGTACTTGTTTTATAGGAAAAATATAAAAAAAAAGATTTTACAATTATCTTCCTTTTTTATGCTTTGCAAAAACAATTAAGTTATCATTGTAGACACCAATATCCAGATCAAACTACTGTACTATACTGTTATCTAGATACCGATGAAAGACTATAAAATATAGAAGCATTCATTCTAAAGATATTGATAAATGATTTTTACTCCACAATTCTTTTGCACACAGCACACACAGCATTTATGCATATCGACCTGTTTAGTACTATGAGTTACAATCTAACTATCCATTTCCTAAGTTTCTAGATAGTACTATCTATATAGGCTAAAAAAAGAAAGAACAAAGGACTCCAGCGAAACTCATGATCGATGGTTCCTTACTTCTATTTCTTTCCGCGCATCATATACTCTAACCGTCGCCCTCCCTTTTTCTCTCCAACAATGTCACCTTTTTCTCTGCACTACAGTCCTCCTTTCTCCCTTTCTCTTCCCGTCCCCGTTGCGTAGCGTCAGACTGACAGCATCGCGTACGTTGGAAGTAACAGCCGCGTTGTCGTTTGTCACGCGACGTCACGACGCGCCAACGCAGCGTATCAGGGAACGCGACGCGACGCGACGCGACGCGACGCACCGTGCGGCGCGATGCCGCGCTCGGTTGATACGACGTACAGCAACGATAAATTCGCGGATTTCAGCACCCGCGAGATTTCATGCGTGTCCGAGCTGTCGGAAGTCTTCTCCATGACGAGTGGGCCACGGCCACGTTCGAGAAGCGCCGCGCGTCGGTTCAGAGAGAATCTCACCGCTCTAACTTCTCGAAATATCTGCTCATGTTCTTGCTATGATGGCAGTTCACGTCTCAACATGTAAAGTCCAATGAATTAGAGCCCGAGATACAAGAAGAAATTTTAAATATGGAATGTAATATACAACCTAATATCTACCTAATATCTTGAACAGTTATACAATTATATCAATACATATACATATATTATATGTTACAATATTACTTATAGTAATTATTATAATTTAAATTCCACACCTTGTCTTTATAGCTGGCGGATTAGCGGTCGATTCGCAGTAAAAGTTTCAAAGTTCCGTTCATTTTCAATTTCGAAGATGTATTACGCGCGACCTAAAAAGTAAACTCCACCGACTCGCGCAGGAAAGTACATCGGCGCCGTTTCATTAGATATCATTATAATTGCACGAGGGAGTAATTATTGTTGTCCGCCGCGCGGCAGAAAACGGGTTGGAACAAATGAAAAAAGGCCGTAATAAAAATTAATGTCCCAACGGCGTGCAGTCGGTGAAGGGGAGGAGCCAAAAGCGGCAAAAGGGGTGAGAGAGAAAGAAAGAGAGAGAATGCTTGGAATGCCATTTTCACGGCACACACTCGATTCGGTCCTCCGAGTTCCGGACTGTATAATGAAAAAAATTTCGGCGTGCATTCGCATGCGCGCGTGCAACGAATTGAGCAAAACGCGATATATGTACCTATATATGTACATATATATAATACATACAGTGACGTGAAAATTTCCACATAAGCATCTGCGCATTGAAAAATTTATGCAATGAAAATTATTCTATAAATGTATTACTCTATCTTTCCCACACAACTTTCTCACAAAAACTTGAATAAATTGACAAGGAAATTTCTCGATGAATCAGATAATCAGTAAGCGTTAAAGTATTATAATTTTTAAAGAATTTATTTAATCAATTGACGAGTGATTTGTCAATTGATTAATTTGACAATAAAAGCATTATATAGTACTGTATCTTTATATATCATACCTATTTACATGACATATTGTGCAAGAGAAGTATGTTTCTCAGGAAAATTTATAAAAAATAAATAACAATATTTTAAAATTGTCACATATTTCAAAATTGTCAAGTATACTATAAAAATTTCTAATATTATTGCACTTTCTTAGTTCACATTATCCAACTTCTCTGACCTGTATTCAAAGTTCACGGGGCCGTTGTCGGGAGTCGCAATAATGTATGTATGTAGGTATATCTAAATGAGGCTATATAAATGTCTGTTATTAAAAACGTATTCATTCAAGCGAAGTAATATTAATAATTAGAAAGCAACCTGTATTTGCCAGAGAAACTGTTTCATACATAGATATCCATAGTTTATAATTATTTATTTTCATTTCAACTCATCTCTATGTGCAAAAAATAAATTTCCCTACTTCAATATTACACATAATAATACATCAGGTATCATAACATAAGAATGTAAAAGGCAATAACACAATTCATTCTTCTGCAAGTAACGCGATTTATCAAATCAATAATCGCAGTAATACTTTCTCTTTTTATACCATTTAATGTAATAACATTATTAGGTCAATAATATTATCAAATTTGTATGCTTTACATATAATATATTAAACTCATTTAGCACAATATTAGATATACCAAATTTAATAGCGACTATGTATCGCATAACTAATGCCAAATTTAAACGTATAATATTTTATGCATCTACAATTGATCAGCATCATTGATTTTAATCAAATAAGTAAAATTTTGTTATGAGATTATTAATGCTCATTATATTACCACGACATAAATTCGAATAACAAAACATGTAAAAGCTAATCAAAGATTAATTGTACAATGCGAATAAAATCAAATGTTGCAATATATTTATAGAGTTAAATATTTGTAAAGTTACGCTATTTTCTCAAAATTAAAAAGAATTAATTAGAATTCGAATTTTTAAAATCTTGCGAAAATTTATAAAGTTTTCAATTAATTTTAGAAAAAGATCTTCTCATTTACCTACTAAAAGACAATTTGGGAAATCATCAGAAACGCTAATTTTACAATAACCGTCATTAAGCAAAAATAATAAATTTTGGGAAACTTTTCACTTAAATTTTTAACATTTATCTAAAGTAATAGAGAAAGAGAGAAAACTATTTAACATTTCCTCATAGTTGTAAAAAAGATTGTGACATCTGTGTAATAAGGAGCGGCGCAAAATTAGCCTTCCAGTTCATCAAATATTGATGATTTATTGCTACTATAAGTTAGAACTGTGACAAAACTGTTACTTTTTTCTAAGCGTTTCCAAAGCTCCAATAATGTTTTTATTTTTGTTTAATTTTACCAAAATCAAAGAGCCTTAAATTTCCAGAGATTAAAATTAATCATACTAAGTCAGAAATTAAAATAATTGTTGAATTAAAACTATTCAACTAACAATAAGCATGTAAACTGCAGTAATATGAAGGAAGTTAGCAAACGAAGGAGTTGTAGATCTTGCAATTCACCACTGATGCATTTTCACATTACATTAGGCGATCCTACATGAGAAGAAGAATGAAAAATGTTCAAGTAGGTATGTAAAATTGTATGTAAAATTTTTGCATACAAGCACGAAAGATGCAAAGGAAAAACGACGAATGAGAAAAACTTTCGGACTTTTGCAGTTGTTGATAACGTTCGCGAACGCGGATAACGAGAGTCAGTTCTTTCCGACTTCGTTTGAGTGCGTTGCTCATTAAGCGGAAGCGATTACTGGTTCACGATTGCTGATTCCACACGAGAGCGCGAGTGGCTCTCAGCTAAAACCCGGACTGGGAGCCGACCACTTACAATAATTGCCCGTGCAACTGATTGGCGCGAGCCATCCGTCAATTAGCGCTGTGTAATTTTGACCGCACGTTGAGTTTAATCAACTTCGTGCATTAGCCAGTCGACCGGCTTTCGAAATACATGTTACACCATGCAAAATTTTCATCCCCCGGCCCAATTTAGTTGCCAATCCCTTCTTTATTGTAACACGCACTGATTATGAAGATCCCATTTTTCATTTCACTGCAAATTTCATGTCACGTATCACGAAATGCCTCAATGATGAAATAACACTTTTACATCGAGAAAATGATTTGAAAATTTAATTAATATACAAATTTAAATGTGAAAAAAATAGAAATAAAAATTAACGAATACAAAGTTAAGGATAAGTTGAAAATAGAATGCTTTTGACTCGGGTAAAATTAGTCCCCAACATTTAAAAAAAATTAAATTTCTCCCCTCCATACCCCAAAAATTACAAGCAAATTAGCTTCAAATAGGCCTAATCAATAGATTTTTGTTTGCACATTCCGAAGCAGATCGATTAACTCACTCTTGTAATTAATTAAGCATTGATAAAATGTTTCTAAATTGGTAATTCAAACTTTAAATCTTTTAACCCATATCATAAACATATCTGTACGATTATATGTCAAAATATATTGTCTGAATTACATAATATCTCACAACAGTATATCATGCATCGGAACTAATATTACTTATATGATCAATATAAATAAAAAAGGCTAAAGAGGTTAAAAGCGTAAAATAAGCGTAAAATATTCCATTTTAATCTATATCAACAAACCTTTATCCGAGTTTAATTGTCTTTCGGAATAAGCGCGATATAATAATAAAATAAATCTACGCGTATATTATATTTCCGTCTGCGTTGGCAACTGAGATTAATGTCACGCTTAATGGAATTTTAAGAATTATTAACAATATATTATATGGCTAGTGATTGCAAGGAACGGCCATTAAAAATTTTACAACTTTGACGAGCAGAATTTTCCGCCGGAGACGTTAAACACGTGCGCGCGCTCCCTTGCTTCAGCATTGTGTATGCGAAGGGTGGATTTGAAAGTTTTCCATTAATAAAAAATTCGTGCTTCCGGAACTTCAAAAGCTTTTTAATTCTCTCGAGTGTCCCGCCCGCCTCGATCCACCCCTGCCATCCACCGGTTCGGATGGCTAAAGTGCTCGGTATTTTGTGAGCGTAAAAGAAAAATGCATAGAATGTACAATGTAAAGATAACGACGAAAGTTGCGACAAGATCGTGGCAACGAAATGTCGACTTTGCGGTAATACCTTGATTCGCATTATGATCTTATTGTTAAGTAATAACGCAAGATACTTCTTGAGAATAAATTTGCTACATTTTTTGCTATTACGTATGTGCCAACATAAAATACATAAAATAGAATACTGTTAGTGTAACTGTTTGTTGTAATTAACAATAAGTTAAATTTGTTTAACTTATTCAGTCAAGTTTAACTTTGCGAAATAATGCGAAAGAAAGTATAAATTGCAGATATATCGATGTATTTTCTATTTTTAAACGACAATTCGTTTAAATCTAATTTTAATCTATAATATGACTATATCCTGGAAATTCGAGAGTTGACGCGAATGCACCGTACAGAAAAGCAATCAGTCAGGATAACTAGGTAGACGATAACTTTAAACAAGATATATCGGTCGTTGGTCGTCGACAACGAAGAAACAGGCTGGCACGAAACGACAGAACAGAAAGGGAGATGAGGGTAGAGAAAGGGGATAGTGAAAAAGTGCAGGAAAAGTTCGCGCCATTCCAGTCCCATTTCCTTTCCATTTGTATTTATGGCCTCGTTATTCGCAACTCAGACTTTCGAGCTAAACCATGTCGAAAATTGGCAGAAAGAACGATTATCGAATACATATATGCCACGATCGTTAGATAATTTTTTGTTGATCTCATCTTCATCATTTTCTCGAATTTGAAAATTTTGATAAGACGGATAAAAAAAGTTGTGACGCAACTTCTTCTTTTTTTAATGTAGAATGCTGCGTAGAATGTTTTATCGCTGATATAATGAAAATACAAATAAAATATATACATTATATAAAATATTAAGTATAATCTTTGATGAATATTTTTCTATAAAAAAAGACTCGATAGCTTTTCCAGCTTTTAACCAAAAATTTTCTAACTTATAAAATCTTCTCGATACGGAAAATGCAGGCTTTTAAATACGTAAATGTCATAATTACGTTTGATTACCGTTGCGCCGGCATTAAATGTTAATGCTAATTCCAGTCCAATCGCGCGGTGGAATTTAATCGCATAACTTTGATCGATACAGCAACGTGCAACGTGCTGTTTTGCGGAACAATTTCCCAACTAAGTGATTACAGAGAAGTTAGGGCTTTGGCTATTCAATTATACAGATTACTTATATGTAGAAATAACTTGGCTACTCGTCACGATGCAGCCTTCAAAGTGACGCTGATCAGGCTTCAAAGTGACGTTGATCAAAGACCAGGATCACTTTGTTACGCGACTACTTGCGACTTCACGGATTGGGGCCTGAGTTATCCTTTGGTAGAAACCTAAATAGATATACTTCGATATTTCACGTTGTAAAAGTCAATATTAAGTTATATACGCGCGTTATTATTATAATATATAGATTAGCCAAAAATTAAAACTAGAAGACTACTTTAGCTACTTTTTAACTATCTAAAATTTTTAACTGTTATAGTGTAATTATGTAGAAATATTAAAATTAAATTGGGCTCTTATAATTCCAAATATTATCCAAAATATTTAATTTAATCTCTAAAAAGTTTAACAAAAGTTATAAGATTGTAATAAAAAATGTTAAAGAATATTTTCTGCGATCGTTAATACAATCACTAAAATTTTAAATGATATATACATATATTTTTTATAAAATAACAATAGTTTTGTGAAATTGAGATAGGCTAACGCGTTTTCAAGTTTCAAAATTACAGTTTGAAAATCGGGATGATGAATCTCCCTAGTTTCTGGAAACCAACTAGATTCCAACACTTTCCAGCCGAGCTTATGCGATTATTATGCGCTGCCTGTGCCTCCTTCTTCTCGGTTGGTAGGATAGCGGTAGCTGGGAAGAGGAAACGCCTCACGTGCGGCGATCAGCATTGCCTCAAATTGAATCCTTCGCTTTCGGGAGCAAACGATCCGCAGGAGAGATGGTGCAATATCTACGAACTGCATAGCTACATTTTCAACGCGACAGAAAAATTTAGTGCATTTCATTGAATGAAAAATTTTTTAAATGTTGGAGAATCCAAAAACATAAACAAAACGAAAATTTGGAAATTATTGTCAAAAAATATAATGTTAACACTTTTTAAGAAATTAAGAATATTTTTCTGCAAGGAATATGTAGCTATTTAACAAGAAATTAAAATATTGACATTTTTCTCTCCTGCAAGATACAGTTGCAATTGAGAGCAATTAAATAGAAATCTTCCTTCTGAATTTAGTAATAAGCAACAAAAAATTAAGTAGATTGCATATTATTAATACTAAAAATATGTAACAAAATCCTATGAAATATCCTATTCGTATGATTTCACATTTTAACAAATTTCTTTTTTAATAAATTTTAAATCAACTTTTCTTCAAAAGAACTAAAATATCTGAGAACAACATGTCTCTTCCATCATGTCTAACAAAGTTCAAAAACTTACTGGATTAGTGGATTAAAGGAACAATGACCTTTTCAGTTGTAATTATATCTAATAAGATTCGAAAGTGCATTATAGGTCTCAAAATGTAACATCTGCAGAGGATTTTGTTAAGTCCGACTTATCGAACTTATCGTGCGCTAATGGGTTAAGAAGATAACTTTGACTCTCGATGAGGCATCACAGTGACGACGCGGATATGGCCTGTCGGGTCAATTGGATTGAAGAAACTTTGGCCTGAGATAGTCTTGAAAAGAGAGACGGGGAGGGATAGGGAGATATGTGTGCGTGAGAGAGAGAGAGAGAGGACGGAAATCGGTTCGCGAAAACGTCGAATTAACGACATTATACTTCCTAACCCCAGCTGTAATGGCTGTAAGAAGGTTAGCTCGTCTTTTTCTTCCTTGTACAAGGTCTCCGTTTCCTCCTTGTCGTCTTCTTTTAGAAAATCGCAGAAGCTTCTCCGCGTAACGCATCTCTCTCTTCTTCCTCCCCACGTCTTTCGCCTCTTTCCTCTTTCTTCTCTCCTTGGTCCTCTAACGAGAGAACTTTAAGAGCTTCAAGAACCGACTTCTACCACACACATTCTCTGTCTTCGACACTTCCATTTCCTACGACGGAGGACCTCGTCGTCTGCTGATCCTAAGATCCTTATCAGCCATCCCGAGTAATTAACTTTCTAGGATATAAAGATCGCGAGGGCAGAATGGGATTTGTGACCCGGTACATCCCTATTTCACTTATTGTAAGGATAAAAAGTTATCGAATCTTTTCAAGTCCTTTATTATTAATAGCTTTATTAAGTCTTCTATGAAACTAGCTAAATCAGAATCGTGAAGTGAAATGTTTCAAACAATTAAGATGAGCAAACGCCAATACGGTACAAAGCGGATCTTGGTGCTTAATAATAATATTTTTATATGTGAATCTTACAATTCTCATTGTCAATTCAAAGCAAACTACGCGCCGCATAATCGTCAGTCTTTAAAATAGATTCTAATAATAGATATAATTCTCCAAAAGAAGAAAATAATTTCTATATAGTTTTTCCATTATCATACATTATTGTTCTTTTAAATTTAAGAAATTATGTAACTAATTGTCCTGACTGGTTTCCTGGACATTATTTTCGGCATTGATATCGATAATATTAGAGGATTGGAAAATTGCCAGACTGTTTAATATTTTATGACGGTCGTAATTTTCGCAGATCAATATTGCTCGACGCTTTACTGCTGATACATTTCTATCTCTAAATTTTCACGCTTATTCTGGAAAGTTGACGCAAATCGTGCATAAAGTGCTGGCCGGTATAAAATACGTTTACGATCATGGATATACGAAGCGGCTCTCTAAAACCTTAACGATAACTGTACACAAAATTTGTCATCATCTCAAAAGCATTAATCAATTTATTTCTTATTACTAGTTACATCGTATTATTCAAAATATAATGATAATATTCAATGTCATATAATACATTATGTTTATGTTGAACGTGATCAATGCGTATTTACCTGACAATGAGTATACGTACTTGTTTAGGCTATCGTAAAACATAAAAAGATATAAATATATCCCTCCCTATATAAAAAAAAATATCTATCTTTTAAAATCTAAAATTATTAATTTACAAACATTTGGCAAGTTTAAAAATGTAGCTTCCAATTCTATTTCATTTTTCCTTTCTAATTATTTCTTTCTTTTTTTTATTTCACTATTATTAAAGAAAACCCTTGACACAAGAATGCATAAAATAAAAGATCTAAACAAAATATCACCAAACAAAATTTACAAAAAAAAAAACCATTAGCAAGAGCAATTCGTGAGCAGTCCAAAGTTGAAAATAAAAGTCGAGCGTTCATCTTTTCAACAACTAGAAGAAGTCTATTACTGTGCCTCTTCTTATCTACTCTTAAAGAGTCCTGTGAGAATCCATGAACATGGATCGTTCTTGGGATAGTTCAAACTTTCTAGTTGGTTCATCTAAACTATCGAAAAACTCGTCTACTCGTGTCTTAAAGAGTCCTTTGGTCAATTAATCAGAGCCCTCCGGCTGATTTGTCGTCGCTAATTAGCACATTGGACGAGCAGCTTCAATAGAATTTGCCTCCGAAAACAGATTCATGTAATTACGAGGGCATATACGATACATATCCACGATATCCCGCAATAACAATAAATAACTTGATTATTTATCATTATTTTTCAATCACTAATGCTTTGTTAAATTTTAGAACATATAACATGTCTGAAACATTCCTGTTAATTATTGTTACATAACTTTGATATTCTTATAATATGATTATTTTGAAAATACGTTTTGTTATTTTAATTTAAAAAAGAGGATTCTTATATAGAAACAAGATTTATATAAAACTTCAAAATATGATAAATCAACTTTAAATCACAGATCTTTGAAATATTAAAGCCTGAATATCGAACTCTAAACATTTTCCATGTTTATTTATGTTTTATATCTTTGATTTTTATAAACTTTTACGCTATATTCGTATGTGTGTATGTGTATAATATTTTCGTGTTTACGATAAAAATACATATAGTACAGCAGCTTTTTTCAATAAGTTAAACATTCGTTGCACTATTCAACATCTTGTACAAATCGATAATGAGTTATATTACTTTGCTAGATAAATAACCATAGAAACAAGGTATATTCTAATTCAAATCAATTCTGAAAAAATACCTTATTTCACGGTTACATCATCATCTTCTAGTAAAATTTCATTTTTTATCTTATCTAATTTAGTTTAGCATAAATCTTTAAGCAATTAGTTGAATTAACTTTTTAATTAATCCATTTCCTTTGATTCAGAATTCATATGTTTTTCATATGTATTTTATGACATATCAAAGTAAATATGTATAAGAATAGAAATTCTATTGTTATAGATATTGTTAATAAAATTAACAAAAATAATAGTAATCCTGGGAAAGATACAATAATTAGCATACGCAATGTAATATCCCCTTACTTCCGATCGACTTCTTAAATATTACATATTTAATAAGCCAGCCACCCGTGTAAACAGCAATCAGACACGAATTCAAGCTGTTTTGCTAAATGGAAATGCAATGTTTCATAGAAAACAGCAACGAAAGATTGTAAATCCACTACCGCGCGTAATTTGTCGATGGGTCGTTTTGCCTCGTGTTTACCCCATCCCTACCTATGAACAGAGGCGTTCACTTAACCATGCTCGGGCACAAACACGGGCACAAATTTTTCGTTGCCGATTTAACTCCGCGTGCATGACCGACCGTGAATTTTTCCGCTCCCTTCCATTTCCCCTTCCATTTCTTTTCCATCCTCTTCCTCCACTTTCAAACGTTCACCTCCGCTCAGTACTTTTTTCGACTAGCATCCGAAAAAAGCTTTTACCAGTCAATTCATTCGCAAGAGCGACCGCAATCTTAGTTATCGAAATATACCATCGCGTTGCTGAGATGTCGAAGAATTCTTATTTCAATTATATTTCAATCATTGTAGCATCACTACTTTTCACTTGATACTCTTTGAGAGTATCAATGATATATATCTAGCTAACCAATCCATCCAATCGAAATAATAAAGTCAATAACTTTCAGCTAACTTGGGAGGGGGTGGAGGCGATTTTTTAATTTAAAGGATAATCTATTTACGAAATGTATCTTGTTAATACTATTTAAAATTACCTTTTAATTCTGCTAATTTTCTGAATGTAAATTATACCATCGTAACAGAAAAAATACCGTCAAAATTGGTCGATGATAGCAACGTTTATTAGCGATCATTTCCTTATTTCAGCCAGATAAGTAAGTAACCAGTAATTTTTAATTAATAATCTTAATAAAATAATATATGTTTTGTTTGTGTTTGTAACAAAAATAGATGTTAAAATGGACATTGTCCTTTGCAAAAAAAACATTAATAAATAAATTTGCCAAACACATGTTGTTAAATAAACTAAAGAAAAATTATTACATTTTTCATTTCGAGCACAAAACTTTTTTCCTTTTGACTATGCTCATATAAAATAAAACCTGATTAGTCAAAGTAAATCTTGTAAACAACGAGAAAGAGGGAGAGAGATGGAAATCAATTAAATTTTTTAATTAATCGCATAAGATACTGTCATTAATTTTTACCTTTGTTATTTCACTATGGTGATGATGACAAAGTCGAACTTCTGGTTATTTCATAATTCGTTTACGTAAGCTTATAGTCCTAATGCATGTTGTAGGAGGCAGCAGTGAATGAAAAGCCAGTGCTGCATTATAAATGGGGATGAATTATGTCGTTCTCTAAGAGAGGAAGAGAGAGAGAGAGTAGACATAGGGTTGAATTATTGCAGAGCATAGCGAACCATCCCTACCAGATTTAAATTACTGCTTCATTCGTTTTACTAATTTTTCACTTTACATTGTTATCTCTTTGGATTTTTTCCGCTCCCTCAATGTGTCCGCATCACTCAACATAAAATAGATTTAATTGATTGATATATACCACACACACACACACACACACACACACGCTCACGCGCACGCACACGCGTACGCGCACACGCACGCGCACACGCACGCGCACACGCACACGCACACGCACACACACACACACACACACACACACACACACACACACACACACACACACACACCATACATACGTACACATATCTAACCGTCCTGAGTTGTTATTCTATATTTATTAAAATTGTACAAAATTAAAATTGTATCGCGGCACTAACAAATTGTACGTATAATTCAATTAGCGTAATTTTTTCACTCGCCATTATAAATATCTTTGTAACTGCTACAAAGTGACTGATTTTTAATGCATAATATATTTAAGATTTTATTTTTATTTCGTATTATTTTGTATAAGAAGATAAAACTTACCATTTTTTATAACTATTGCTCCTGGATAAAAAGGATAAATATAAACATGACATTTTCAAAATGATGAATACTACTCTTAACTTCAAATCAGTATAGAGTTTAAAAGTAAGTTTAGGAAGATAACGAGAGAGGAGGGAGTATTCCTATTGATTTTCTCTCTTGAATCATTCTTGAAATCACATTTAAACTTCATAGTATAGCTTATCTCGGACGAAATCAAACAAGCGATTTATTTTTCGTCGAGGCCTGTTCTTTAACCGATATATCTTTTGAACTAAAAAAATAGCGATAGAAATTAGAATAATGTGATTAATCCATTTGACGTCCGCAAGATCTGCGATTACAGAAATATAATAAAAACTGATTTGAAAAAATGGCACTCATAAATTTATATATATATACACGTACATACAATATTCGCATACATACACATACGCACACGCATACTCGTACTTATATATAAAAAGATTTAATAAAGGGAATTACATATAATTATGCATTATTTATACGTTTTTAAAATATGAAACACCTTGTGCCTTTTTTGTTTACATCTTGCAAAAGATGTACTCTACCCGACATCGAAAAGGTTATCATTAAAACTAACGCAAAGTATGGCATGTATTTATTATTATTGTTGAATTATTAATGTGTAATGTGCTATTACAAGTATTCGTTTAAGTGATAGCGTCGCGAATTTATATTGACCGCAATATCCTCTCATTTTATCATATAACAGTATTACGAGTGTATAGATTTGTTGACTCACTGATTCACTGACCAATTCCATTTCAATCTTGGTACGCTGTTTGTCTTACTTTTTGGCAATCGGCCGCGTGTACAAATCTGATTGATTTTTGTACAAAAAAAAGGAATAAAATCATACAGGAAGAATGCGGGGGAGGAAAAAGCTGGAAACACTCAGTGTGAAGAACAAATATTCAATTTTGATGCTGTTCACTCGTAGTTTACCAAAGCTTTTTTCATTCTTCGAGATAATTTCTTTTGTTCGTAAATCATTTTTGCCCATGTCAAATATAAATTATTCTTGGACAAGTTTAATAAGATGAATTGATTTGTCGTTTGTAATTTTAACATTTACAGGATATTCAAATTTACATTTAACTTTAGAACATTTAAATTTAGAAATAGTAAAAATAGTTTACAATACATCAGTGTTCTGGCAAAATTTATAAATTATGTCAAAAATGTTCTACAAGTAAAAAAAATAATTAAACTTTATAATAGAAATTGTAATATATGACGTCTGATTCAATATTCAAAATAAATTTAAAAATTTTAAATTCTAGAAAATGAGTAATATTTTGTATCATTAATTGATGAAAAGTTAAAGTTAAAAAGAACAGAAAATGAAATTTTACAGATAATGTGTTTTGAAAAAAATTTATATTGATATCTCTTAATATTGAAAGTTTTAATTTTGAAACTTTTGGTATGTAAATATACAAATAAAAATTTAAAAATATGAAATATTAAAGTTGAAATATAATTGTAAGAGAATCCTGATAGTTTTAAGACACTCTGTATATTGCTTCAGCTATTCCGGATTTCGATTAATTTCCTGGCCGAGATTAATAGCGAAAACGGCAAGGACTTGGATAGAATTTACCTCAGAAAATTCTCAGTGAAAGCAAAGAAAGACTTATTGGCTCGAGAAAGAGGCGTAAAGAAAGAACAAAAACACGATTCACAAAGCCTTACACGCTCGAACTAAGGAAGAAAAGAGGGGGAAGTGAGAGGGAAATGAATTGAAAAAAGTGAAGAATGCACAAATTTAAGGGAGTAGATTGGAAAACGAAATAAAGTTGGTGCTAAAATATCAATAACGCTCAAGGTACGGATTATTCATTAGCAATATATTAAGCTAACGAGAAAGCTATAACGAGAAGAAGAGGAAAAAAAGAAAAAGGGATACCTACAGATTGAATATGCCATATTTTGATTGAGCATTTTATTTGAACAATAATCGCACTAATTATTTATGTGATTATTAACTGATATTAATAAATTAATTACTAAAGTAAATTCGTTTAATTTGTTACAAAAAATTGTGTAAAATAATTTGGTGCTTTAATCGACAACTTTTTGAGAAAAGCCACTTTGCAAAAAAAGAAATTGCGAGTTAGATTGGAATATATTCATACTTGTACTTGCATCGTTGAATATAGATCTAACAAAACTGTATGCCTGGTTTAAAGTTTGCTTTATAAAGTACAATGGATATAAGCACAATAGGCCTTTCGCAACTAGTTCACGCCGTTTTACAGTTCTGCATAATATTTGATATTATCATTCAAAAAAACAATTTGTATATGATTTACCAAGTGCAACTGTTTTTATTACTTAAAAAACTCCTTTCCGATAATACAATATTTGTGTTGCATTAAGGGTTCTGCCCACCCCTAAAGCCTTAAAATGATACCTAAGTTTGGAATTTTATGTGGGTAAATAGATAACTTTATTTAAAAACTGTTTAGAGAACATTGTTGTATAATACATATATAAGAAACTAAAAAAATATTTTTTTATTTTTTTTGTGCACAAAACAGCGGCGCAATGGCCTACTTGCGGAATCCCTTTTTCTGTTTTTTCAAATCGGTATACAGGATTCCAGGCACACAGTTTGCTCTTGAACAAAACAAAAAGAATTTTTATTATCTACATATTAAAGACTAGAGAGGTACGTAGGGATTTTTTTAAATATTGATTTTTCTCAAAATGGCAGCTATTTTTATGAAAAGTTCGTATTTTTGTCAACACAGAACTTTCGTAAAATATGTAGCTGCCATTTTGAGAAAAATCAATATTTTGAAAAATCCTTCTCTCTAGCCTTTAATATGCAAATAATGATAATTCTTTATGTTTTGTTCAAGGCCAACCCGTGTGCCTGGAATCCTGTACACCAATAGAAAAAAAGGGATTCCGCAAGGCCAGTGCGCCGCCATTTTGGACAGAAGAAAAATAAAAAAAAAATTTTTTGTTTCTTATATATGTACAATAATGTCCTCTCTAAGCAGATTTTAAATAAAGTTATCCATTTATCCACAAAAAAATCCCAACCTTAAGGTATCATTTTAAAACCTCAGGGGTGGGGAGACCCCTTAATAAATAAATAATTTTTTTATTGTTTTGTTTTATTAAATGAAAAAATACAATATTGTTAGTTACAGATTATTTCTTGATCTCAAAAACACAATCTGTATTTAATAATATAGAAACTTTCCATTTATTCAGAAAAAAATTAGTAAATAATATTTTTTGTCAATAGTTTGATTGTTTTGATATTTTCTTCAATAAATGTACATACATCTTATATATATAATTTTAATAAAACTATTCAAAAAATCCTGTTGTTCATAATAAGTGCTCATAATAATAATATCAATATTTGTTCTTACAACTAAGATATTTACATTAATATCACAGTTTTTTTCATATTGTTCTCACTTTTTTGTTATAAAAAAACAAATGCTATCATTCGCATTGCTGCTTTGAATCCTTATCTATGTGGATGAAAATAAAACGCAATGCACATCGCTACAGAAACCAAAGACGCGTTTCCCGTATTTCACAGATGATGTGAAAGTACAATGGCGATAAAAGGCTAGGCGAAATATGAAAGAAAAAGAAAGAAAGAAACTAAAAGGGAAAGAGAGAGTAGGAACCAAACAGTTATCCTCCATGGGGATGCAGACCGCATTTAAAGTCTTTTATTTCGAACGCGACAACCGCGGTTGGAAAACAAAAAGCATGGGATGGCAGATCAAAGAGTTGAGAGAAAACTCCACTCGGCGTGTCGAGAATCTTTTTATCCCTTTCCATATGCACGCGCGCGCGCGCGCGCGCACACACACACACACACACACTCTCTCTCTCT
>NW_012027646.1:995254-999528 GCF_000956235.1 Wasmannia auropunctata
CTCTCTCTCTCTCTCTCTCTCTAACAGCGGTTATGCTGCCGCGAGTACCTCTCCTCTATTTTTGTTATGACTTTTTAAGAGCTTATAAATATTGAAAATGACTGTATCTATCAACAGTATCAATGATACAAATTATAGATCGTTTACAACTGAGAAACTAGATTTCCATCCTAACGCCGTCATTTAACTTATGTACAAGGTACTAAAAACAGAGCAAGTATGAATTCTTCATAGCGACCTCCCTGTTATTCTTCTTTCGAGTCCATGTGTGCCATGGAATCTCGAGACATGGAAGCGCCACTTATGTCCCGTTGAATGATGCATCGGTCAATCAATTGGCCGTGCTGCTTACGTGCATCCCCGTGTGCAGCTGTCACGATTGCATACGAGCGAAAAACGCCTATCCCGATAAAGCCGTCATGCGGCATGCGCGCCGCGGTAACGGGGTTATCGATTTCGAGATATCGCGATGACACGCGCAACCCTTATATTTTAATAAGAGAAACCTAAGATCGATTGAAAAACAACTAATCGAATAATTCAATCATTAAATCTTGAAACTTACAACACAAAATTACTGTCGTAAAGTGTGTGTATGTGTGTGTGTGTGTGTGTGCATCGATCTGTCATAAAATGCATTCAATTATTGAATTTCCCCGTTGCACCATGGCAACTCGCATTTTACTCGCATATCTGCAGCGCCCGTCATCAATTTCGTGTTAATTAAATCAACCATGATTAATTAATTCATTACGTAAAGACTGACGTAACTAACAACGAATGGCGATAACAAATATTATTATCTATCGAATGCATTGATGGTGGAATCTATGTTAAAGCTTTAATACAATCGATTTAATCCTTATTTAATACGATTAAGGATTCTACAAAGATGTAAAACTCTTGAAAAATTTAATTATTAAATAAACTAAATAATTAAAGAAGGAATAAGAAAATCATATAAGTATTTAAAAAGTATTTAAAACTTGATAAATCCAAAAATCCAATAATCAAATCCTATATTAAAATTGCCGTGTTACCTGCGTTGAAATCTCTTTTCCCCAATGTTTAAAAATTCATATCTTCATAAAAATTCATATCCAGAAAAATTAAGATATAGACTTCTTTCTGGACTCATCTTAAAGATGAATTATTTTCTAAAAAATCGTGATTTTATTTAAAAATGGCCGATTCAATATGGCCGATTAAAACGTCATTTTATTGAAAATTGTTAAAATTTGTTTAATTAAAATGTAATTTGGTATAAATGTTATTGGACGATATATGGAGTTTAATACGCACCGCGCGCAAAGCGTCATTTTTTTGAAAATTTATTTTTTATCAAAAATTGTTAACATTTGTTTAATTAAAATGTAAATTGGTATAAATATTATTGGAAGATGTATGGGATCCAATACGCAGCGCGCGCGAAGCGCGCTCCTATTATGTATTAGTATCCGAAAATTCAAAGATCAAAATATATACATATATATACAACGTGTATTTGTGTATATTTAGTATTATGTACATATTTTGATCTTTGAATTTTCGGATATTTGATTATTAGATTTTTGGATTATCTTTAATATGTATGTATATGTATATATATATATATATATATATATATATATATATATATGATATAACGTACACTCATATGTATTAATGCGCCCAAATACTCTCTCGCAAATCTGAAAAAACCTATTTAAAACAAAAACATTAAAATCATCTTCGTCTAAATCTGATAAAATTGTATTAAAATAATAATGAATCACAAAAATTTATTAAAAATTTTTACTCGCGCATTGATCAGATCAAACTAGTCAAAAAAATTTTAATGCGATATTTAAGAATTAAAAACTGATTACATGTTTAAAAAAAATAAAAAAAAAGAATTAATTAAATATATACCTATATATATATATATATATTTAATTAATTCTTATTTTTTATTCTTTTTAATATGTATGTATATATATATATATTTAATTAATTCTTATTTTTTATTCTTTTTAATATGTATGTATATATATATATATACATATATATTTAATTAATTCTTATTTTTTATTCTTTTTAAACATGTAATCAGTTTTTAATTCTTAAATATCGCATTAAAATTTTTTTGACTAGTTTTATCTGACCAATTTTTTCACCTTTTCAAATCTTAACATATAACTAAAAATTTCTTTTCAACTTAAAAAAAGTGCAGAACATAAAAAAGTTGCAGCATAATGGTCAATATTTCAATTCTTCGTTAATTTTGGGGCGCATAATTTGCAACAAGCGTGTTTATTGTGTGTGTCCAAAAAATTCAGGTTATTCAAACATTTTCTTTTTTTCCACTTATTTTTAAATTTGAATATATATTTTTGTACATATATTTATATCTATGTTTAACATAAGGATTTTTATATGTATATTAATAAGAATAATTCAAACTTTATGGATTAGACTATTATAAAATACTGTTTATGCGTACAAAACTTAATTTAAATCTTGATTGATTTTTATCTAACTCACATCAGACGTCAATCTTTAGATTGAATCTTTTTAATCTAACATCTAATCAAATTTAACTTGTTTTCTTTTTCATTGGATCGAGATATGTGAAAAGCATCGATATCGAGATATTTTTCAAATATCTTGTAAATGACGTTTGATAAAAAAGAGATAAAAGATGGAAAGAACGGTGGAAAGATATAGCTTAGAAGAAAATTCTCTCAAAGATTTCAATGCATTCGAGCGCGGGAATCGCATCGCGTTCGTAGCCTGTCTTTCATCTCGACGATTGCGTACGACAGGTGATGTAAAATCGAGCTGCGTTTCAATTGGCCTTTGAAGTTTGTGCTTTTTAATTGCCGAATGCCAAACGCTCCTGCTTTAATTAGAGAACTCCCGCTTGGTTAGAGGGATGAAAAACAAACTTTAGCGGCGCTGCAACCTCGTCCTCACGCTGCATCCTCATTTCTCTTCACTCTCACCGTCGTCAGCTTTCGAGAATGTTCTACAGCCAACAATTTTGCAGCTTGGCTTGTTAACGATGTGAAAAGGAAAATTTTCAACGACCCGAATTAGCTAAATGTAAAGTAAGATAACTAAAAATAATAGCGAGTATTCTTAAGCAAACCCGAATACATTACTCGTATTGTTCAGAAAGCTAATATTTAATGTCGTGCATATATGTATATTGTATTTTTTAAAGGTTATTATAAACATTAATATTAACATGTTTATTATCAAATCTCTTTCAACAGGTTATTTATAATTATAAAATATATATTCTCTAGAAAGTTTTTGGCGAACAACTCATACATTAAAAACAGCGTAGAAAAATAAAATGTGTAGAAATATTTTAGGTCACGAGACACGTGTCTGTCGTGGCTCGTACTTATTTCTTTACATTAGCGGATGCAACTAATGCAACCTAGACCTTGATAGGTACATGTCATATATGTTTATAGAGATGAAGATACTGATCAACTTTTCTTTATTTTACTTTATTTATTTCCTATATTTTCCTTATTACTTAATTATTTTACTTTATTTGATTTATATAATTTTGATTTATTTCCTTATTACTTAATTATTTTACTTTATTTGATTTATATAAATCAATCGGCGGTGTCGTATAGTTCTCGAAATATATTTTCTCAATTTCATTATTTTTTTCGGACATCTTACATAAGATATATAGGTACAGAAAAACATTATGTATATAATATTGTTTTAACAAATCAAAACTCTTAAGCCAAATCTTGGTTAGGTCATTCCCTGCAAGATTTACTGGATTAAGAGCGTGAGCATCCAGGAATTCAAGAGCGAACCAAAGCTCGTAAGATCCTGGAGTATCTTGAATAGTCCGATGAAATTGTGTCGCAATCAAATGCGAGCGGATGTAAGTTTAAGCAAAAGCAGGGCTGACTCTACAGCCCTAAGCTGTGGACTTAAGTCGACTAACTCTTCGTTGTGACAAACACCTAGCAATTGATGGCGAACCTATTATTTTGATAAATAAAATTTTTCTGTTGCTATTTGTCGTTAGGTATGCACGTGTTTCCTAAAGTTTTGCCAAGGAAAATGCTGTAAATGGGATAGCTGACGGTTAGCATGCGCGGTTGTAGACGTGAGAGAATTTGTATTTGAAGTCAATGCGCGAGTATAAAATTTTTAATAAATTTTTGTGATTCATTATTTTTTTAATATGATTTAATATAATTTTATCAGATATATATATATATATATATATATATATATATATATGGTTGCTGAAC
>NW_012027646.1:999548-1016828 GCF_000956235.1 Wasmannia auropunctata
CTACAGCATCTACATTTTAATAACTAATAAATTTAGGTTCAGCAACAACGATATTAGCTGTCCCTATTCTAAGTACACATCTTAGCTGCCATAGCTATATTTTAGCTTCATTGGCTAATCTTTTTTTTGCGTGTACAATCTTTCTACAATTCTTAAAATTTCTTCTTATATATATATATATATACAATCATAATAGAATTCTTTGTAAATTTTACTTGCATTTGTGATTTATGCTATTGCAATTTAACATAAATTTTAAATCCAGAAAATAAATAATTCCCTTCTTAATTATAGATATAATACAAATGTAATTAAAATATAATCAAAAAAATGTAATCAAAATATCAAAACAAATTGATAAGAAAGAAGAAATCTATATATGTATATTTATTTAAACGTAAATTGAGAAACCTTGTTTAACTATTTGTTTAGAATAATTTGTTCGTCAACAGATGAAAGAGGCAAGAGGTTCGCAATCAGTTATGTAATTAATATTGCAATCAATATTTTGTCGATTAATGTACATATACAAAAAAAAAATCCAACAGTTATATAACAAATTAAACTCAATTTGTATTTCATCAAATACTTTTATAAACATAACTACTTTTGCATCAATATACTATCGTACTATTTGATAACTTTTTGTAAAAGATTAAAATAACATATAAAGATACTAATAAATATAAGTTTTTTTTTAACAAGATTTTGTGTGACACACACACACAAAATGTGCATTATCTCTTGTTAAGAAAATTATCTCATGCATGACTAAAAAAGTTTACCTTTATCTTTCGATCATCTCTGTTCTTTTGAGTGATCGCAAACGTTCATCTAATCGTTACCAACCACGATCGCTTTACTTTTCGTTGAGACGCGGTCAGAGGATATGAATATTAAAAGCGGCTTTTCGCACTTTGATGAATATTGATATCGAAGCGCAGCGTAACACACAACAACTGAAATGATCGTTTGACGGATCATCGGGAGCCCCTTTAGAGGATCGCTCTTCTTTGCCTTCTGAATACTCGTGCAAACTAATCTATGTAATTCCGCTTACCAACTATTATTCAATATCGATAATTTTACCGTTTATCTGCTCCCCCTCCCCTCTCTCTTTCTCTCTCTCTTTCTCTCAAGGTTAAAATAGTTTCTGCTGCTATACTGATATTTTAGTACATTAGAAAAAATTTCGTTTGAAATTTATCAAACATATTACAACTACCAAAAAATATAATATATGACATGATTGCAGCTAAAGTAAAACTTGTATAATAGTACCGAGATAGTTATAGTATAAATATTATATACACAAAGTGCAAAATATATGTAAAACATTTAAGTAATGAATAGGGCAGCTCATTACGACGAGAATCGTTTCTTTTGGATGTCGGCGTCGCTTAGTTGGTCGATCGCGCCACAGCCGAACGCTCTTTGTTCCACTCGCCATTGTGTGTCGTGCGGTTATCAGGCGCATGGGATAATTCGATGCCCAGACACAATGGAATCGCGAATCGCTGTTGGAAAATCGTCTGCGATTCTGCACCGCGTTTCATGCTTTTGAGACGCTGGATTACTGATGCTGATTAATTAGGTGTCTCCTCTATATCTATAGTCCACATTAATCATATGACCATTAACTCGAAACATTAATGACTTACTATTTTATACATATATATATAAATATAATTCTCTCTCCCCCCCCTCTCTCTCTCTCTCTCTCTCTCTCTCTCTCTATATATATATATATATATATATATATATACCCATATCATAATAATTGTTCCCTTTTTATTAACATGGAAAGATAATGGTATCAAATTTGACGTGTTTAAATTGTAAATTTGCACAAACTTATACTTTTTGACTAAGAAACTTATAAGACGTATAAGTTGAGAATAGCCAAGCCAAATCTGTAGCATTTTTATTCATTTATAACAATCAAGTACCTAAATATGTTTAAAAATTTATCATAATAAAAATATAATCCATAAAATTCTTAAATATCTGCACAAACATTAATTTACGTATAAAATTAAAATCTACTTAAGAATAATATCTACTTAATTTAGATTTTAACAATCGTCCAAAAATTTTCATCGAGAAGATTAATTTTTTTTTGTATTTTACCTATCCTTTTTTGACACAAATTATAGAGAGATATTTAATGAAAACTCTATAACTCTACACATATACAAGTCAAATGAGTTGGAAAGTTTTACGATAATCCTATTCGTGGAAGAGCGAGGCCAAAAGGGACTACAAGGGGCTGCAAGTGACGCAGTCCACTGCATTATATTGTAGAGATAGAGGATCTCCGATGATATATCATGTATCGTGACGCGGACTCGTGCTCTGACTCGCGCTGCGTCAGTGACGGCCCTCAAGCCAATAGTCGTAGCACGAAACAAAAGAATTAGATATATAAAATTCGAAATTATTACAACTCTTTGCATCTAACAATAATATAGTTGAGAACAACATAAAAAATATAATACGTTGATAAAATAGCGATAATTTCAAATTTATATAATCAATACCGCAACAGACAGTATAGACATTTTTTGTATTCCAAATAACTTTTACATAATAGTAGAATGAGTAAATGGAATAAATAGAGTACTAACACAATTTCGCGCACAAAATTCATGAACGGATAATTGTTTATTCGTTCATCCGTTCATCCGTTTATCTGTTTAAGTTACAATTAAGGCCAACTTGAAACCCTCTATTTAAAAATCTGACTATAAAATAGTCAGCAATATCTTTTTCTGAATACATTAATTTGAAACATGTTTTCTATTCTGCTAATTTTTATATATTAATTAAACAACACAGTGATTGAGTTGTTAAGCTGCACGATAATAAAGTGAAAGTAAACGATTCACAGAAGATCTTATTCGAATTCGAGCATTTCAAATTTGCAAGACTGAAATCTTTAATCAGCCAATGAAAATTTAATTTTCTTTTTTTTTTATTTAATTAGGAAAAACATATAAATTCCACATTATTCATTTATCGACGATCCAATATTTTATGTAAAGCTGCTAACTTATAAACCAGTAATATACGAAAAAAATTATATCATAAAAGAATTTTTTGTTTTGAAAAAAAGATACTTCATATTCACTTGACCTTTATACTAATTATTGCAGGAAATTGCTATTGCGTGAGAGCATTTTACGTTGTTTCAATATTCTCTTACATTGCACATAAATTATTTAATTCTCAATACAACCGTATATTGCCGTATATGTAAAGTTCACCGGCATCACTAGCTAAGTTAGGTACTTTGCATTTAATAGCGAACGTGCGATTCCGTAATGGTAATTACAAAAACGTGATATCTTCCGGTTGAACATCGGCCGTTATGTATTACAATTGCAGCTGTCTAACAGTAATTACACACGATAGGAACGATTCATGCTTCGCCTGTAAACTAATCACTGTCTCGTCACGTTTGCTCGACTATGAAACGTTCAATAAATTTTATGCCTAATCTTGACCTAATATAATATAATTTCCGCAATATTTTTTTCAATTATTCTGCTATCTATTAAAAATAGTTTATACTGCATTTTGATATTATTCACATGAATATTTTCTAATCCATGTGTACAGATAACTTGAGTATAATTCTACCTGATTTTATTATACATAAAATCAGATAGAAAAATGTATGCATTTCAAATTAAATAACGTAAGGGAGTAACGTAAGAAATTAGATTAAAAGGCGAAAAACACATCAAAGAATGTTTTCGAGCCGACTTGCACTTATCTTTAGAGCGGCTCGAATACAACACTCACTATACTGACACGTTATACTGACTCGGATATAAGACTGCACGAGCTGCGCGCTCTCGTCCTCACGAGTCTTATATATCGCTCCACAGTGTCTCGCATGCCTTTCATTTCGTCCTTTACGGTACTTCGTCATGATTTACGGCGTATCCGCATGAGGAACGACGGCATCGCGCGCGCCTCGCTCGCTCGTCCGCTTTCGTCGCTTCCTTCCTTCCTTCCTCTCTCGCTACGGTTTCCGTCGCGTGAGTGTATCTCGCCTGTAATTTTCTCGTCGACAGTCGCGAGATGCCGGGAAAGGATGCTCCAAAGGACGCCTTTGACCCGACCGACTTGGACGGAAGTCGTCGCGTCGCGTCGCGACAGCTTCGGGCTCTCCTTCAATGCCGTAGGTCGGTAGTGATAAGATACGGACTATGCGGATCGCATAAATATACGCGTCTGACATCCTTGGAATTCTGATTGGAATCCAATGCGTTAATCGGTAAATATCCAGTTAAAAATATCTGCCCAAAAACGAATCTAATAGAATCTCCATGCACGCGGATTTGTTCTTTCGTTCATTTCAAGTGGAACTCTTCTTAAAGCAATTTTACTGATCTTCATATACTTAATAACTTGTCAATTAGTGCAATTTTCTTATCTAATTTAATCAGTCCTTTCTCAACCGAATACCTAAGCCAAAACAGAGAGTAAACAGATTTTTCTGCCTTTGAATTGAAAACTTGTCCACAATTATTGTTTGTATAAAATTGTTATACTATACAAAGTTCCATGCCATGTAAAATAATCCCAATCAAAATACATTCATCTTTTTTATTTTAATAAAAATGTTTCAATATCTATATAGTAATCTTTAACCCTACATTTTGTTCATTTTCATACTTGTCATTTGTCGCCAATTAATACAAAAGAGTAATTATATGGCTGAAAATAATTAAAATAAATAAACAAAATGTTCCACTTAATTGTACAAATAAAAAAATTATTCATCTACTAGCATCAGTATTTTGACTGAAATTAGCTTTATTTGCTTTTATCATTAACATAAACTGTAAATTCTATTATACAAATTCTGTTATAAAAACTAAATTTTATAATTTAGATTATAAACTAAAATCCTATAAATTCTATTCTGTATAAATCATGTAGAAATTGATTTGGTATATTGAGTTTTGATATGCCGCTATAATATGTTAATTCACATACACAAATACAAACTTCCTACAAGCGCTTTATCAAAGTTTTAAATAATTGCGAATATACTGTCATTACGCATTATATAATCATTCCATAATCACTTTTTCGACAACTACAATCGACTCCGATTCATTGTCGCGCGAGATTGCCGTTTGTTTGCTGTGCAATTAATGCGACGAAGAGGTGAGCTAATTATTAGCACAGGCTGTAAAACAAGCGCTCTCTAATGTGCAGCCATTGCTAATTAGTTGCTAGCAACAAGTAATTAGATGAATTTGTTAATCAACATAGCGCGATCATTAGAATTTTCAGACATTTTCTTACAAATTACTGTTAAATATTTTTTATAGATATTTGTAGGGTTGTATATTGCTATACATATAAATATATTATTAAAATATCGATATTTATACTTTCAATATTAATCAAAGAGGTTCAATTGTTTCAAATGCATAGGCCCGCCGCGTATATTTACTTTTCGTTGACTCATCTAGTTTTTTTCAACTTTTTTTTCAAGTCAACGTTTTTTTCAACATTCAACTTTTTTTTCAAGTCATACAATTTTGTGGTGAGTTCAGCTAAATGTTGGATAAATCCAGTTTCAGTAAATCTCGAAACTTTTCAATGTATTCAATTTTACTCATCAGATCGACGAAAAAATCTTAAATGAAACTTGATTGTTTAAAATAAAAAAGAGAAGATATATATATATATATATATACTATACTATATATCGATTTTTTCTTCTAGTCGGCTGCATACAGGCTGCATATAGGCTGCATATATGCGACGCACCAATCTAACTAAAAGCCCTAGATAGCGCTTACAAATGCATTCTTTCTTTAGTTGTTTTTCTCTAACCCTTTCCTAAGTACTCGAGGGATGACAAACGGCAGAAATAGAGTGCGAATAAAGACGTGGAATTTAATGCTGCATATGTCAAGAATGTTTTGTGTCACTCAGTATATCTATCTTCCGAGGAACGGATCCATGAAACTTGTGCGCGCAAAGTTGCCGAGGAACAATGCGTCACGAGTGAAATTGGTACATCGCATGTTTCCCGTATAATATAGTTGCCATATGATGCAAACTGCACGTTGTCCGTGTAATGTAGGCGATGATGCCATGCCATGCCATGCCATGCCATGTTTTAAAGTGATCACGACACTTTCCAACAATTTCGATGGCAGATTACGCCAAGCGCGTACTCTCTACTCTTACTTTTTATTAAAACATATTAAAAGCAAATAAAACAACTTACCTTCCAGTTCGACGATCTTGCCGGCTCTTTTAAGCGCCTTTACTGCCTCATCGTGCGTGGCTTCGCGTAGATCTTCGCCGTTTACCGCCAAAATTGCGTCGCCGACGTAAAGTTGCTCAGTAGCGTCCGCCGCCATGCCTTTAAAGATCTTCGAGATGAGGATCGGCATTTTGTTCTCCTTGCCACCCTTTATCGAAATTCCTAAGCCATTGTTGTCACTTTTAACCACACGGACAATGCGCTTCTGATTGGCTACCGAATCGGGCACATCCGGATCGTTCAAACTGTCTACATTGTTATTGTTGATGTTACCGTTGTTCAGAGCGTTGTTACCGGTCTCACAACTCTCATCGAGCGAAATGCTGAGATAATCGTCTTCCAAAGAGACGAATACGCGATACCACTGACCACGCACTTGAGTTTCGAGTATGCCGGCACGTCCCGATGCTGAGGATGAGGCGCCTGTAGTCGTGGTAGTCGACGAAGAGGATGACGACGTCGCCGCGGTCACCATTGCACCGATGCCCATTACTCCCATGGCCGAAGAAGCTTGGCCGCTACCACACAACTCTACCATTTCGATTTCTTCGCAAGCTGTACGCTGCAACATGCCAATAATTGCACATATATAACACACACTTTTTTCCCCTTTTTATATCTATCCACTTTAAATATAATATTCATAAAACTTTATGGCTGTGTATTGAGGAAGAAAACAAAAATTTTTTCTTATAAATTAACAGTTCTAAAAAGCTTTCTATTGTGACTTATAGGTAAGCGATGAAAACAAACATAAAATTGGAAATGAAAAACTTTGTGCATACATATTATTCATATAGTCAACTGCACACGTTTATATAAAAAAAAGACATTTAGAAAATCTTAATTTATTTATCTTATGCCTCGTCCGATTTTTAATGTAAGGCTCGAGAAAAATGGCAACATATAAAATAAACGCTATAGTGCATCGTGAATAAATGGCGCCGGTACTCGACGACGTGAATAAATCAATTGTACTATATGCTGGCGAAATTCGTAATTTGAAAATAATTGATAGCGGTCGACAGTGACGTGGCCGAGCTCTCTTTGTTTCCTCCTACACCATTATTTCCATCAATCCAGTATCGCGCCGCAACAATAGCGTTACCACTGCCCGCGTAAAATGGTAGGTATATAGGCGCAATGAAAAGCAAATAATTAGAAGAAAATTGCATATACATATATATACATATATATATATATATATACATATACACATACATATATTATTTTCAAATTTATATTTTCAATTTACGAATTTCGTCATATTTCAGCATATAGTACAATTGACTTATTCACGTCGTCAAGTACACTATTTATTCGTGATGCACTATTCACGTATGTACACTATATGTGTGTATAGATATATA
Organism: Wasmannia auropunctata; assembly: GCF_000956235.1. Classification (NCBI taxonomy): domain Eukaryota; kingdom Metazoa; phylum Arthropoda; class Insecta; order Hymenoptera; family Formicidae; genus Wasmannia; species Wasmannia auropunctata. The sequence continues at coordinate 1,007,220 of NW_012027646.1, forward strand.
TATATATATATATATATATATATATAGCTTTTAATCAATTCACAACCCATACATTTTATTTTTAATTAATTCCGAAAGTTTTAATGAATCCAGTTCGAGGAGAATGTTTGGTTAGAGATCATTAGTTCGTAAAACAAGGAAACTCAGAAATCTGCAAAACAAATGAAATCAAGAATTCATGATTATAAAGTTTGGAGTTTTATCGAATTTTGAGAATTATTAAAATAGCATGTGTTTAATGAAAAAATGTAACATCATTTTAATTAAAAAAAATATATATAAGAAAAAATAGAAAAAATGTTATTAATTCTTTAATCAGATTTAAAAACTGGTGATAGATGAATTTACCATTTATTATTAGATTCACTCTCTGAGAGTAGTATATTTACAAAATAATATTTTTAATAAATAAGTTTTCCCTCCAGAGTTTCCTAAGTACCTATAGCTCTTCGCAAAAGTAATGGAATAGCAAGGTATGGTAAACGACAACGACCACGTTTAATACGATAATATGACGACACGTAGATATGTGGTAAGGTTATAATTAAAGTGTTTGTCTCTGGGAATTAGTCCTGCGCCAATTCTGCCTTCGTGTCGCTTACGTGAAAATGCACGAGATGTCTTTATGAATCATATATGTATATCTATGTCTAAATGTTGCATGCTTCTATACTATGTTCCAATTAACATCTAGCACCTTTTGGGATCATACATTTGTAATATACGAGTTGAAACAATTTATTAATTGTTTCTATGGAGCAAAAATTATACCCAAAGATTCTTATCTGTCGTAAATTAAAATCTACAATTTTCATTATAAAGTAAATCCAACATATATGTATAGGTAAGCAAATAAAAAGTAACAAAAGCTTAAGGAATAAAAACAGATGAAACTTTTTATGTTTATATTTACTATCTAAAAAATAAACAAATAAGAAAATCTTTTTTAGTATAATCTTGCAAGTTCTCTCTCTCTCTCTCTCTCTCTCTCAATCGATATTACATTACTTTAGCGCGCGCGCACACACAATTACATACACAGAGAGAGAGGCATTCTCATATTTTAGAATGTTCAATTTCATATATAATTATTTATATATTTAAATCTTTAAGGCTCAATTTCTTCCTAGGAAGATCTCTCTTTATTCTTTAAGCCTTTACTACTTTTTATTTACTTAACAAGAAAAAAATACACAAATACTAACTATGTGTATAAAAATTTTCTTCCTATTGGAATCCTTGAAACCTTGAATGCCCCTTATATTTTCGATAATAATATTGAATTACACCCTCTCTTGTTACCATTGACGCAAACTTTGAAAGGCATCGCGTATCACTACGCGGCTTCATTATTATCATAAAGATAAAGATATTTTACTATTTACAATATTATAGAAAAAAGGCTTAATATTTCCGTTAGATGTTATAGTAACACTAATACTTTAATGCTTAATTAAAATAATGTAAGTAAATTTATATTAAACAATATAAAAAGGTATATCATAATTTCAATATCTAAATAAAAATGTGTTATAAAAATACTATACCTAAGCTGCGTTGGTATAAAATATTGAATAATTATAAATATACCGATACCAATTATTATAATCATTATTATTATAAAAGTAATTAAAAATGAAAAATCAACAATATTGGTTTAATCAAAACCGTTTCATGAATTATATATTTTCGAAATATTTTAGTTCTGAATTTTCGAGTTGTTCGCAAAATAAATTTTAAAAATAATCAAATTCCCACACATAACAATTTTTTATCAATAATATAGATAGATGTGTGTGTGTGTGTGTGTGTGTGCGTGTGCGTGCGTGTGTGCGTGTGTGTGTGTGTGTGTGTGCGCGCGCGTATGCGTATCTTTTAAAATACTGAATAATATTGGTAGAATTTTTCATTACTACATCTTGAGTTATAATTAATATTATTTAATGGCAATTATGTTGTCAAGTGTCAATACAGATTTGTATGTAAACATAAGTTTTAAAGTAAATATAAACTTTACGATCTTAAATATTTAAGAATTTTAATTTTACTTTTAAAGAATTTAAAAATATTAAAATTTTATCATGTAGAATTCTAAACGTCCAATAAATTCTTGACATATTTTACGAAATAATTATGTTGCACTAACGTAATTTATCCTAAAGGACGTTGACAAAATATTTGGCGATATAACATGTAAATAGGCTTTTAACAGTGCGAATAAAAATGTAAAAAACGTTGCATGAGTAGTGGGCGGTGCCATTTGAACTAAATTGATCCGCGCAAAGTATTAAAATGCGGAAACAGACATCGCTCGGTCGTTTCAGTCAATATACACACGTGCACGAACGAATGCGGCCACTGCGTGCTCGTATATGTATGGAAAGAGCGTGATAGTAAAGAAAAAAGGGAGTAGGACAGAAGATTTGGAAAATTTTGACTCGATGCTGAGTAATCGGAAAATTCATTACGTGCATGCATTAAACTGCTAAAATAAACGCAACAACGCGAAAATGAAGAGTGAAAGTGTGAGTCTTTCAGTTGCTCAAATTATTATTATTATACATTATCGATTAAAACAGACTTGCTCAAAACTTACTTACTAAAAAAAAAGTTATTTATTTATTTATTCTCTGAATAACCTTTTTTAAAAAGTCTCATTTTTAATATTAAGTAATAATCTAGTTCAATTAGATGTACATATAATAAATAATAAATACAGCACTGAACATTTTTCAAGTTTCATATTGCGAAATTAACTCGTCTTGCGCAAAAGCAATTTGCGTAAGAAAATAATTTTTCTCTAATAATTTTTCAATTTAAAAGTAACTATTATCAGCATACTTAAAATACAACCAACATTTGTAATTTGTAATTATAAATGTTGGTTGTACAAACAACTAAAATTATTATTGTGCAATTAAATAAGATGTGCTAATTGTAAGAATTTGCTCATTATTAGAAAAGTAACAAAGAATTTCTTATTCTTCCCTTTCTTTTAATTTATATAATTTATATAATATATCTTCCACAGACAATAAATTTCATAAATAAAATTCATTAAATTCATTAATTTTTGTCAATAAAATATTTCTCTATACATATTCAACAAAATAAAAGCAAAGCTTATTCTATTTGTCTGTAATTGTTAATCTATCCTACATAATACTCGTATGATTTCGATCACTTTTGGTAGTCGTTATAATAAGTACATAGAAATAAAAATAAAATAAATAATAAGCAATATTTCCATTCAAATTTCATATCTTCCTTTTTTCCCCATCTCTTCATTCGCATTTTCAGTTACACCCCTTTCAATCTACCCCTCTTTTTCTCTGTTGTTCTCTTTCTCTTGCTCTCGCACACGCGCACTCAGTAGCCATAAACTACTAGTATCCGACGCATGCTGAGGTTATTGGTTTTTTTCCAAAGGCAGCAGACTTGACAGTGCCGTATACATGCTACTGCATGTGTACCTCCAATCTCCATCTTGCAAAGATAAATTTTATTCTTTAAAGAAAAATATATCTGAATTTTTTTAAATATCTTTTGATATCAAATTTTTATCAACGTATCTTACATTACTAATATAATCAAATAAAATTTCAGAAAATAATGACACGTAGAAAACAAAAGGAAAATTTCGAAGAACGTTATTCTTAATTTCTTTCGTAACACATATAACGTAAAGATTTACTTTATAATATAAAAGTAATATCAGTTGATAATATCATTCTCCTCAGCAGCATGAATCAAGCGCTCATTTTGAAAACAAATTTTAAACATAGTTTGTTAGTGTTTTATTCTAATCATACCTTCACTTCTTATTTCATTTGCTTTTGTCTCAAAAAATAAAAAACGTAAGATGATTCATAGCGCGTTCAGCGCGCCTACAAGTACAAAATGCTTTAACTGAAAAAAAAACCTCTCCATGTTAATCGTAAGAACAAAATTTGCTTCTATTTAAAGGATGCATGATCACATATCTACACGGAAAACGTTATATAACAGAGCACAACTTAAAAATTGAAAACATTTAGAAATTCTACAAAAATATTTTAAACAAGCATTTCTGCGTTATTATTGCGCTTGCCATATTCGATTTTCGTAGCAGTTAATGTAGTCTCAACAGTATGCTACGACGCGGAAAAAAAAATTTTCAAATTCCATGTTTATGTAAATTTCAATCTTTTATCATATACCACTTTCAGTGCATATTTTAGTCACATAAAGCATAAGGTTCAAAAATAATAATTTTAAAAATAATAATAAAAATGACAAATGTCTAACGTTTACACTGAATTATTTTTTATACTTCCCTATCATCGTTTGGACTTTACAAGAATACAGGAATAGTTTCTGTAAATTCCAGATATACAATATAAACAGATCAATGCTAAAAACTTTATGTACAAATTAATAACAAGTTAAAATTAACGTAAAATTATATTCTTGTAAAAATATTTATAGCAAATATTCTCTAAGTATTATTTTGTTATGAAATTGCAGGTTATACATTTTTTAGAAACAAAATTAAAATATTTTTCGCGAAAAAATTAAATGCTTATATTTTTTAAACCTGTGACTAAATAGTCATATTGTAAAACTAAAAATTGTGATAATACTAAAACATGATTTAAAAAATATCATAATCCGTCCAAATTTTTTAACACTTACTTCTAAATTTTTGATAAATTTATGTTTTTTTACTACATCGCGCATTGTTCCTCAAACGTTCGACGCTACAACATTGTTGCTACCAACAGCGAATGAAGAATCACGAATGCCGACCGATTTTACGTGCTCATCTCCGCTCTAATTCAATTATGTCATCCGTCGTACAATCTCCGTCTACCTGGTGGCGTAATTATAACCACGCGAATAATCTACACTTTTCTACCCTCGAGCGTGACATTTGCTCTCTTTGATCCCCTTATCCTCATCTCGCGATACGTGTCATCCATGTAACTCGTATGAGATCTGATCAAGTTTCACGAATAATTCCACCGAATTGACCTTTACCCCTATCGTCGATTCGTTTTTATCCAATTTCATGTAGCGCTAGGCTTTTCGAACGCCATCAAAGCTATTTTTCCCTATTCAGGCAAATTGTTAACCTAACCGCTCTTTTCAACCTAACATTGCTTTTCCGGCGCATTAAAACTTATAAATTGCTTAAGTTATTCTTCAATTGTTACATACAGCGATGTTAAACGCGGACCGCGGACATAAATAATTAATAATAATTCATATGAAAGATATTTCACATAAAGCAATTTTTCAACGTAAATTTGTGAAATTTGTGAAACTATAAAAATGATAGATATGTAACTTATTGGGAAATGTTTATTATATTCTATCCTTTTCGATAAAATTTATATTACATATACAAATTACTAATATCTCAACTTAAAAATATTGACTAAATTTTTAATCGATTTGGATTTTGCGTTAAAATTATAAATTAAAAAAAGTTTTTAAGAGCAAAAATGAGTTGTAAAACGAATGTTGTTTAAAAAGAAAAAAGTAGTATTAGATTTCCTGTAGGAGACCAAGACCAGTTGCTTGAAATTTTTTTTATAAAATCATATAATTTCTTTTACATAAATTGACTTACATAGCCATTACTCTGCATAGCAGAGTAATAAGCTGAGATCATTAAAAAATCATAAAACTTAAGACATATTTCATACTTTATTTTGACAAAATTTTCGTGATTTTAAAATATTCGTAATTTTCTATTAAAATGTCATGTCAATATTTTCACAAAATAACAGAATCAATTAATAAGCTTATTTTTATACATATGTACCACAGATATAACATTGCACTTGCAATGTACAATTACTCTCTATTAATACTATATTTTCTATATATCAATGGATTATACATTTCATTATTTCATGTACAAAAATCTTAAAGCAAAAGAGAACCTAGAAAGAAAAAAATCTTTAAATTAAAACATTTATGCTTCAAAATATACATTTAAATTTAAAAACGTTTAAAATACATGCCACAGAGTTGTACACGATAGTGTGAGACAAGCAACGTACATATGTACATATATGTATATAGTTATAAATATGTACAATTATTTACCGTTTTGCGCGCGTGTATGGGCATATGACTTTCGATAGACAATAAGAGGCTCGTCGCCTGGCCTGTTTCTCTCTATCTCTCGGGAATAATTCTACCGTAGCTATCTCAAAGAGATACTTTTTCTCTCTTTCTCTCTCTCTCTCTCTCTCTCTCTCTCTCTCACTCTCTCTTCATGAATCCCGATCCTGCGTGACGTCCAGCGTGTCGTTCCTCCGTCGCTCTCTCACGTGGCTTACGACATGCGTCACTGCCAGTTGGGCTAATACGATCCTCGATCTGCGCACGAGCCAATCACACAACCGCCCGTCGGCTCTCCTTTCAGCAGCCTCGACATGTTTTATCGTTTCTTCAAAGATCACTCTCCTCGATCTCGATCACCTTATCTGTCTTTCTGAGAGATCAACGTGATCGTCTGATCTACGAACAGTTCAATCTATGCATCAGAGATTTAGATAACCGAGTGTGTGTGTGTGTGTGTGTGTGTGTGTGTGTGTGTCACCTGTCCGCCAATCGCCAATGCTCGCTCGGCCAGCAGGGAAAAGTAGTAGCCGTCTGTAGGATTCTGAATATGGACCAGTCGATTCGTTGTCTCCTCCACAAATGCAGGATCCTACTCTCGCAGGAACACGTTTCACTCTCAATCGATGCTCTATAGTCTTCTCTCCATTCACTTTCGCTTGCGAGAGCAAACTCCTTTTATGACAACATGTTGATGATGAATCATCCACTTTTTTTATTAAATGCTCTACTAAACAAATCGATTTTCCGAGTTTTTAAATTTCAAGGATAAAATTAAAGAGAGCGCTTCCTTTTCTAATCCTTAAATGTTAAAATCTCCATACATAAAATTTTTGATCCTTGATTTTTGGAATAATTTGCTGATTATCATTTCACAACCACAGAATGCTCCAGATTCCAAAGATTTCTAAATCAGATAGTTAACTGTTGGAGTTCTAAGGTAAAATAGCTGCTATGAAATTTTTAATGTCCAAGTTTTGCATTCTGGAGCACAGTCGAGTTTTTGACACTTGACAAATTTTAAGTTTAACTAATTTCACTTGTTTCTTAATTACAATGACATACTTTACATCAATCCGAGACACACACATACACACACAATTGGCACAATCAATTTTTACAAAAAATGACAGCCAATTTCTCGACAATTAAGTATCACCAATTTTTAAAAATTATCACGATCAACATGTCGGAAAAAAACCGATTAATTTTTCAAAAAGCACGATATGATTGATTAACTAAAGATGCACAAGCATCGATCGTTGTACCTACTTGAGCGTCTCGTCAGGAACACGACGAACCGAATTTCAAAGACAGGCACTACGATGCACGATAAATTTCACGCCGCAAATCTACAAAAATTCGCGTTTGAAATTCCAACGTCGTCAAGATTCAAACAATCGATGCGATACGAAACGCACGACGCTTCGCGAGAAGCGACCATATCCATATCGCGGTAGCGCGAGACACATAAAATCGCGATATCACCTAACCTCACTCCGCAACAGCACTAAACGTACTGAGATACAACGCAGGTCGTACTGGTCGTAGGCGTCGTAGCGTAGTTTGCTGTCGCTCGCCGCCGCAGCGCAGCAGCCAACCTGCTTGCCGCCACTGCCACCAGTGCCGCCACTGCCGCTTGTGCCTGTCGCCGTGTCGTCGACCGTCGTCGTGGCTGTCGCGTAGGAGAGATGGGAAAGAGTGCACAGTGGGAGAAGCGCGCCATACGATGACGTCACGATAGCGACGCGCCTCGCCTCGCTTCGCGCGAAAGGTGCAGAGATGTGTTCTACTTTATCGACGCGCGCCAATGAACGAATCGATCGAGATGTTTAACATATCAGAAGAGCATAGCTCTTTGCAAATCGAAATTATTTTTCAGACGCAAAGTAGAGCCCGTTTCAGCCGGATGCGGATGACATCAGTTTCTTTTATATACTTTTACAATTTACCTAATATATATACATATATATTTATATAAAAATTTTATATAAATCCCAACCGTTCGAAGCGTCGCGAGGTATTATTAAAGACGCGAGTACGACGATGGGCCTATGCCTAGTCGCCCAGACAGCATAAGGTATTTCAAGCACCGCGTACTGGCAATAGGATATTCGAAGACGAATAGCCAAAAACGAGTGATGTTTGGCTCTCGAGGGGAAAGGGGAGTAGTGTATTTCGAAGCAACCAAACACGTCGACTGACAAGTACCCAATAAGCGATAACATATATACGTGAATTAATTCGCGCGCGCGCGCGCGTGCAACCTATTATTAACGTTACAGATGATATTGTCGCGAATGCAAATTTATCCTATCGTCCTCGACATTCGCGAACGGTACGTGTCACGGAAATACTCAATATATAAAAATAATATTACCAATTAAATAATTAATATTAAAGTAATAAAATATTTACGCGATGAGAATAAGTATATAATTATGCGCAAACGAAACATTTGGAGATAGTGGATTGTTTCCATAATTTTTAAAATTTTTTCAACCTTGAAAGTAACTTTCCATTATTATTGAGTTATGTGAGATTTTTTTAGAATTACTAAAAAATATAAGAAATTAATCAAGTGTAGAGCAATATGTTAGTAGATGCAATAGATGCAGAAACGGCAGCAATCAAGATCAAGTTTATAGTATTTGGAAAACTACATAGATGCTTATTCTTTTTCTGCATGTTTAAAATACTTAAAAAAATATTAATATAATTAATAACTTCCGTCATTTATAATAATATATGTAGACGTATATAAGCAATAATCATTTCTTATCTTTCAACATAATTCACAAGATTGTAGACAAGGCATCTTATTTCGTGAGCACCGATAAATAAAATATTTTTTATTCCCAATGTTTTATTCATTTATATGTTAATTAAATTGTTTTTCGACATATTTTTTTACTTTTTGTTATATATATGTATATTAAAAATATTTTAATCAATATTACGGGAAAAAAATTAGGAATAAAAAATATTTACTTATTCATTAAAATATTGTTTAATTTTGATATCATATACACTTAGCGGAGAATAGAATTTATATTTTTTATTCTGTTAATTACGTCTACCAACGTAAGCAGTATCTTTTTAATCATATAAAATTGCGCGTGATCTTCTAAATATGTTAAAATCACTTCATAAATTTTGCAATTTTTGTTAATACTTTAATTCAGACATGAAATCGCCACAATTTCTGAAGGCTCAAATTCCGATGTCAAATATACGCAAAAATGATCCTTACGTGCGCTCGAGAAACGGCGTCGCTGGCGGCAAGCATCGGCGCGGCGGCGTCTCAAAATATCCGCGGCGTCGAAATCCATTACTGTTCTCGTCCATCTAATTATTCGAACATCCCATCTAATTAGTTCTCGTGCGTTTTCAAGACAAGAATCTATTGAGCTTGTGAGAGCTCGACTAAACGCAATCGTATTAACATTAAATCTTAATTCGCTCTTAATTCGCGATTTAATATGCGCGTCGCTT
>NW_012027646.1:1018311-1034661 GCF_000956235.1 Wasmannia auropunctata
TGTGTGTGTGTGTGTGTGTGTGTGTGTGTGTGTGTGTGTATATATATATTTTTTTTTTGCTATACCCAGGCAGAACAGATTGGTCCATAGACGTCAATTCGACGTTTATAAATCGATTCGATGTCGATTCGATATAATGGGAAAAAGTGAATTCGGTGTGATGATAAAGTACTTTTTGCATGAAAACTATTAAGATAACTAACCACTTCATTAATTGTTGATTGAGAAATATAATTGTTGATCTAATATTTGTAGTTGTTTTTTAATTTACACAGAATTCACTTTTTTCATTGTAACAAAAAAAATCACAAACTTATTCGCTTTTGAACGCTGTTAAAAAATTACTATTTGACAGATCTACATAAAATTTTATAACAAAGAATGCCAAACTACATTTTAAATAAAAAAAATGGATTATTGAATTCCTTAATTATTATGATACATGATATTTCAGTGAAAGTTATCAAAGTAAGAAGGCATTTTTGTAACTTTTATTCTATAGTAAGATATGCAATTTTGATCCCTTGAATTTAAATTTACATAAATTATTTACACATATTATAGTGCATTACATTAATTACTTTATATAATTTTATTTACATTGATACTTGCGAACTTTTAATTACTTGTTATACTTACAAATCTTTTAATTACTTATATATCTTACTTCTTTTCATTTATCTTTTCGTAACTTACATACAAACACGTAAATTTACAAGAAATTTGTTTAACTACTTAGTATTTTTTGTTTTACTATTTCTTTAAAAATAATAATTCTAGAATAATACTAAAAAAATCAATTGTCATTTAACAATATAAAAATTTCCAAGACTACGATATGTATATCGTAGCGAAAAAATGCTTCTGGCAATCGTTCCATCACCGCGCAATTTTTCTGCTTAACAAATCATAATTTAATTTGGTATTCCTGTGCCGTATGGTCTTTGAGATTTATCGGAGCCGAATGACGATGCATTAGCGATAGAAGAGTACGGAAACGAGATGAGGGTAACAAAACGAGGGCGGAAAATCGAGAGGAAGCGCTGACTAACCCTCCGTCTTTAAGTCCTCCTTCTCCGCTCTTCTTCCTTCCTCTCCTTCCTCATTTCCTTCTCCAACAAGGCTCCTCAAGACGCGATAACGAATCAATTGAGATCTGAATCGAGCCCAAATTCAGATAAGTAGAACTTAGACGCCAACTAAATAAGTAAGAAACTACAATGGGGGTAACGAGGATTCGAGGATTAACCTATCAATCAATCTACGCGTTAAGTATCTCCACACTTATGATTACTAATATTAGTACAGTTTTGCTAAGAAAGGATTAATAAAAAAATAATTCAAGAACAATCTTACACTAAACAAGCGATATTAAAATTGAAACATTATTTTGTGCTATCAATAACTTTTCAACTTTTAATTAATTAAAATTCGTAAAATGAAACTTTTTAGGACTTTGTTTAGATATATGCATTGCAAACTGAAACGAATAATTCAACAATTTAAGAAATCCCCTATAACGAAGTGAATTATTTTAATTATATAAAAAGTTTCAAACGAATTATTTTGTCGTCTGCAGTTGCAAGATATCCCTGAGACGTATCACAATTCTAGATACGAATTCTTGCAGAATCGGCTGTCGTGCCTTGCCGACGTCCATTACTTCCTCATGGTTCGCCTCGCCATGATCTTCGTAATCAATGACGCACTGGTTAGTAATTAAACTGAACGCAAACACGGTGAGATCGCAATGCCGGGCAGTGATCACCTCATGAACTGTAGACATGCCTAAAAATGATTTCATTCATTCAAACTACAATTCATAATACAATACAAGGAAAAATAAATTAAAGTTTGAAGAAAGTGAAGGAATTAACGATTCTAAATAGGACAGAATGCGACTATTTCATTAATGAATAGTATGAATTAATAAATTAATAATAGTTACTATTTTGTTTTACAATGAAATTCTTATATAAATTATTTCTTTAATTATTAATAATTATACGTCTTTTAAAGCAATTAAAAATACAAACAGTTTTATAAAAAGATTAATTTCATCATTACAGAGGTCATTCTGTTGTCTCATTCATTTTATAGATTTAATTGCCTCACATGACGTAATTCAGATAAATGTAATTGCAAAACACGCATTATATCTATCATAAGTTGTTTTGTAAAAACCAAAAAATTTAATTGCTTATCTATGAATCAGCACATATGTGATACTTTGTAACTTCAATACTGAATGTCTCCAATAGGGTTTGTACTATATTGATGTTTATTAATAATTATATAGTGCCTCATATTTGATAACGTTGAACAACCAAATTAATGTAATTCCGTATTTTTCGAATACAGATTTTTTTTGTACACATTTTAAAACTTCTTAGTAAAATACAATAAAAAAAGAGGTCTTTCACTTGTTGCCGTTACGATTTGATAATAAAAGTTACTATAAATACGATAACGATACAATAAAAAAAAAGGTTTTCCACAATAACAAACTTTGCAATACAAATTGTTACAATTGTACATAGTTCCAATAAAAATAATACGCAGAAAAGTTAAATGTTTTGAGAATGTTAAAAGCGTTTTTTAATAAATTGCTTATTTGTCATGTAAAATATGCACAAACAAAATTATTAGCTCATCAAATATGTATAAATAATGCTGTAATTATTTCTTTCTATAACTATTAATTTTGGAAAATATAAAGATTAAAAATAAGAGATTTCAGTAATGATGAATGTTATAAACAAGTAATGCAAGCTTGGCTCAATTATGTAATTGAAAAATTAATGACATACCAACTGCGTCGACGCCAACCATTCGTAACATTTTCAACTCTGCCACTGTCTCGAAATTAGGTCCACCCAAACACGTGTAAACTCCCTTGTGTACGATATCGCCAATGCCCATCTCTTCGGCTACCTGTCTACCGATTTCCATTAGCGTAGCGTTGTAGGCTTTATTCATGGGTGGAAATCGAGGGCCAAATCTGAGAAATAAAGGAACAAATATATTAAGAACAGAAGAATTCCACAATAATATGTAATGAATAATAATCGGATGATAAAATTATAATTTTTATACTCCAAATAAATTTTTCAGATTTATGTTTTATTTAATTTCCTATTTTTCTTGAAAAAGAAGAAATAATATATTTCTTCGATTCGTTGTAGATAAAAATAAATTTAATTAAAATACTGTAGAAATTCACATTATTAACAAATTTAACCGTTTAACCGTTGAATTAAACGTTTTCTTTATGATTTCTGTGTGATAAAAACATAAAGACTCTTGTCTAGAAACAACTCAAAGAAGAGACAATGGAAAAAATATTTGTTAAAAGCAATTTGTTGAAAGAATAGATATGTTAGAATTGATGTATATCCTTGAATATCGGATTGATAAATTATTTACACCGATTGATGTATTTGCTCTGTAAAACCTTGTACGCTCTACCTTATCACCTCTTATCTCCATCTCTTCTCCAACTAATTTCACTTTTCTCTCTACTTTCTACATTGTTCCATTGTGTGTGTGTGTGTGTGTGTGTATAAAAAAACTTCATAAACGTAAAAAAAAGAAATACAATGGACCACAGATACTTCACAAATCAAACTAACAAAGTAATTAATCCCGCGCAAGCGTGTCTTCGAACAATTTCTTAATCATTTCTTTTTGTTGCTAATTGTATTCGTTTTCGTTTCCAAATCGAATTAACTTATTTTTTCGTCACAGTCGATTATAAAGACGATCATTTTATCAAAAATTTTTTCAACAATCTTCTATAATTTAACTATATACTTATGTTTTATATATTGGTAAAGAAATGCTACTCGTACACAGAGTACGAATCTCACCTGTCATCATTTGGTCCTTGAAGCGGGTTGTTGCCAGCAAAACCCATCATATTCACATGATCCTTCACTATCATCATATCGCCTACTTTGTAGGTGGGATTTAATCCACCGGCCGCGTTCGTAGCAATTAAATGTGTCACACCTACCAGCTTCATCACTCTCACTGGCATGGCACACTATAACAAATTATAGATAGTCATTGTCTCAACCAATAAAATATTTTATATTATATTTATTTTACCCAAAATGAAATTGTTATTATTGAAGCCAGTCATACCTTCCAGAGTGGATAGCCTTCATAATAATGAAATCTGCCTTGCATGCACATGACTGGTACACCTTGAAGATAACCAAACACCATCTGACCGGTATGGCCTTTTACCGTAGACACCGGAAAATGTGGGATTTCTTCATAGGGAAAGCATTGCTTGTCCACAAGGGATTCCGCGATCGAACCTGGACACAACTCGTTTTGCTCATTTGATCCTGTTTAGGAATAAACAAAGCTGTGATAGGCTAGACCATCACCGGAAATCCCGCAGAACCGTTTAGCATCGTTTGAAGCAATATACACAGTATACACACACTCACATAAACGTTGTTAAACCCATCTTAATTATGTATCCTCAATCACATCTTTTCAGAAAGTACCTTTTAGTGTAGAAGAATTACTCTGTTAGACGCTAAATGTCTAAATCAGAAAAATTTTGGAAAAATTATTTATATTCCTTTCAAAGTATTCAAAATTAAGTGAATAGAATAAACGATAAATGACATTATTAAATTCTGATATTGAATTTTAAAGAACTTGTGTAATATGTCTCGTCAATTAATTCTTTCCTGATAATCCTTAAGAATAATCTTTAAGAAAAGATAAGTTAATTTCTTTCCTTAAAGCTCCTGAAAACTTTCAAATAATGTATAATAACTTTATTTTAACACGCGCATGCAATACACAGTTTGCACTGGCAAATATGTTTATTTGTGCTTTGATTTAGCTCTTTCTTAACATAATTAAAATTATATATTACATAAAGTTACGTCACGGTTTAAATAGAATTAGAATTAGAATCAGCTGTAATTTAGCGTGTTTAAGGCAATTAAGGATATTTAAGCATGAAATCAGGATACGAAACTTGTATACATATAAGCGTGAAATTAGAATTAGGCGGACATTACTAATTTTGCTCTAGTAATAATGTTTATCAAATATTATACAAATAGCAGCTCGTAGAAATGTATATAGGTAGGCTACATTTCAAAATCGTTTCATTATAATTTTATATTCTTTTCAATTACAATCTGTGTATATATATATATATATATATATATATATATATATAAAAAGCTGGAGCAAATCTTACAATTAGATAAATTAGCTTTATAAGCATATGTTTATATTAAAGAAAAAAAATATCTATTTAGAGTATTGTGTCAGCCTTGTAGTTTTTAAATAAAAATTTTTCAATAACGTCAAATATTAATTTCTTTATCAAAGCTATTTCATTCAAAATAACGATGTTAAAGTATTTTTATATGTCAATAACGCATTATTAAAGCGCCAAGTGGACATACCAATTAGACTTAAAACAAATGCCTAAATGTAAGATCCATAAACTTTCGAATATTCATCATTTATCAATTCACAAAGGGCGTTATTGTTACATAATTATTAAGTATGCAGTCATTTGTTTTGGAATAATAATGGATTAATTGTATTATATTACTGCACACTAATATCGGCAATGAATGAAATATTATATTATTTTATAGTCTAATTATAAACGAATCGTGTACATATGTAAAGTACCAGAAAAGATATACAATGTAAAATATCACTAACCCATTCCCGAACCGCATATAATCCCTATTTTCGGTCTAATCTTGATGCGATCCAATAAATACTGTGCTGATTCTTGCAACGTTTCGAAGGTATACCTGAAAGACATAATAATATGTATTTTGTATTTATTAATTGTAATAAATATAAACATGTTGAATTGTTCAAAATTGAGTCAGTATCCGTGTTGAATACTTATGTATGGCCTTTATTACTACTGTACACCTATATTATTATTATTCCTATACAATCAATAAAGATAGAAATGTAAATACTTGCAGAAATGTAGGTATGTACATCTCATAGTTTTGTTAACTTTCCAATATTCAGTTTTTTTAACTTTTGATCTTTTATCTTATTATAAATCGCGACCAAAGCTACTGTGTATATGGACAAGTTGTAAGGTAATAGGATTGCGAAGGAACTGTAACTCTCAACAGACCCGCAATCGAACATACATGGCGCGGGGTGCCAGTCGCCTTCTCTCTGTACCGCGGATATCACAGAGACATATTAAAGCGTACTCAACAGATTGGTACTGATTAAGCGGCCGTCGTCGTACCCGTTGCTTTAGCTTACACGATCGCGCAGCTATATTAAACGTACGTCCCATCATAATTGCATGTAATTGCGTACCTAGGCTTTGCGGTAATGACAACTATGGAGACTAGCCACCGCGCACCGCCATGTATAATTCGTACACGATACAAGTAGTTTCAAAAGTTGGATATTGCAAGTACGATTACTTTATATGATAAGTTTAGTAATTTTATCATAATTATAATACTATTATATAATACAAAGTAAAAATACACGAACTGTGCGTCATTTCCTCTTGGTTTATATATCCTGCCGCCACCTATCCAGGCATTTTCATACGCACACATATTTTTCGAATATATTTACAATTATATTAAATTACATCATCATAATAATGTAAATATATTATTATTATATAATGAAACAATGGATCTAAATTTTTTATTGAGTTACGCAAGATTTGTAATAAACATTTTATTATCATCAATTTTCACACAAGTTTTAATTCCAAAATAAGTTATTTTAAATACATACCTCGCAGAAATTAATTAAACTTGAAAATTCTTATACGGAAACGTCATTATTGTATTAAGTTATAAACAATTAAACTGCACACATTCGCATGAATATCGAATAAAATTAGTGCACTCAGGGCCATAATTACGCATACACGTTTGCGTATACTGTTACATTCACTCTATTAATTTTCATAGATTAACTGATATTGATTATTATCGCACGACTGATCTTGTTTTTCAACTTGTTACGTAAATACTGCGCAGATTATAACAATTATTTAAAATTAAAATGAGATTTAAATTTTTAATTTGTATTCATACATCTTAATTATTCCTTATAAAAAAGTTTCAAACAGGAACCTGATTTTACTTCCGGGTGTATAATTCCAGATAGAATATATGAAATATGCAAAAGGGAAATATTCGTACGAGATAAAGATAAATAGATAGAACGTGTATTGCCATTTCTCTTTTCAAATCAATCAATATTAAACTTATTGTTAACTCACTCAAATAAAATTATTCGGTAGGTGATTAAGCTTTGATACTTGCTCTAAATTGTCAAAGTTATGGAAAAGTAGAGCATAATAAATGCAAATATTCTTAACTTGATTTCTTTTTAAAAATGAACACCTATTTTAATTCTTTTTTTTCTCAAAGCTTCAACATAAGTCTCAAATTGTTTGTACGAATTCTTAAATTAATCAGCTTCCAGAATTGTTAGATTCTTTAAAGTTTTAATTTTTCTAATCTAAAATTTTTGGATTCTTTGAACATTTTCTCAGACATTTGAATAGTTGAACGCTTAAGGGGCTGCGCGGAATAAAAAGAATAAGAAACAAGGAATAAGAATTTCAACCTATAAGCAGAAACCATTGCATGTATTCTTACAATACACGATTTCTGATAAGTTGAAATTCTTCTTATTCTCTGTTCTCTATTTTCTATTCCTTTTATTCTTTGCAGCCCTTGAGACGTTGCCTTTGTACTTTAAATGTTAAACATTTTCTACTGTGATGTGTGTCATTGTGTAAAATTACGGACATCAAAATGGCCAAATGGCCGCAAGTTTGAATTACTACATACGGCTGTTATGCGCGCGCTCGTTCACTTCAATTCACGGAAATTTTGCATGTGCATTTGCGCGCGTGTGTGCGCATACACGATAGATGAGGCTGCGTGAATCTGGCATATACAGTGTAACTAAAATATCGAAAGAGAAAAAAACATTGACCAAAATATGTTTATTATACATATATCTGCAAGCACGTTACATTTATTTACGCTATATATGAGTATTGGATGTCAATACTTAATAAAAAAATTTGATTTTTAAAAATTAAAAAGCGTCTATACCTCTTTGTGTCTCTCTATTTTTAAGCCTAACATTACCTATAAGGCAAGACGCTGTATTCTATTTCACTTTTTGTTGCTGCTTCTTTTTATTTTACCAATCTTTTATTTGTAATATTATTATTAACACGTTCACTGTCATCAGTGTCAGATATCAGTGTGATTTACTTAGAATTTGCCTCTTTAATGCATTCTATGTGTGCAAACGTACACTACATTGAATAAAATTTAAACGTGTAAAAATGGTGATTTATAGCGGAAATTTTTCTAATCTCACCATAGCAAACAGCTGTTAATTTATCACCGTCAACAGAAAAAAATTGTTGAACTAATGTGTCATTCGCGATCAATAGGTATAGAAGTCATTCAAGGTAAAATGGATCGATTATCTATATCTAATTTTCTCCTTGAATAAGCTAAGGTATACGAGAAAACATTATGACGAATTGAAAGAACAACTTTTTTTATTCAACAATATACAATACATTCTATTTTATTAATCAGTATTAAAATCTTTAAAAATCTTTTATTAGATCTCGAAATATCTATCTCATTACAGATTGAGGCGTTCGAGTGTCGATCAGCAGAATAATATGCATATTATATGTATATATATTGTATGTATATATATGTATATATATATATATATATATATATATATATGCATGCAAGCATAAAACTCTCTTACATAATTTTCAATAATTCTGTAATTCTTTTGTTTTTCAAAGCAACGTTTTATATTTTTTACTTTATAATAATTATAAACGTTCTCTAATATTAAACTAACGTTGTTTAATCTACAGCTACAAGATTTCAAAATGCAGACTTACAACTTTTTCCTGAGCACCACGTATATATTCGCAAACGCGTTTCGCATACGCATATGCAGTATTCCGATGCATGATTTGTAATACCCCTGAAGCCTATGTTACGCATTTAGCTTAAATCCGCTACTATTTGAGCTTGCCGGTAGTTTAGCAGGTAACCGCATCGTTTTGTACCAGTTTCAGAGCGAAATTACATCGAATTATAGTGAGCGCGCGCGGAGCGCGCCCGGAATACTTTGTTCATTCGATTTGCGCCATATTTGTGAGAAGTAGAATTAACTCAACTAATTTCGTAATATTGATAATCGTTAGTAGCCAGCAATAGCAAATATTATTTGTACATACGTTTTAACTTATATATTCTTTTATATTCTACATATGTATATCGTACAATCTGCTACCTTACGTCAAATTGATGCAAAAAAATTTTTAATAAAATTTCTAAAGTGTAATTTAACTCTATAATTAATTTCAAGTGGACTTAATAAGATTTTAATTTGCAAAATAGTTATAAATTTAAAGATATTCATGATTCATATTCATGATTATAAAAATTGAAAAGGTATGACTTTCAATATAAAACTTGTACAAAATATCCCTTATTACTATTCTTGTTTTTAATTTTTTTTTAAATTTTGTATTTTAATGTCTTTGACATTATATTAGAAATGTTATAAGAAATAATTTATATAAATAATAGGATACTTACGTATGACGCCCATGCTTCACATTTGTTTGCAGCACATCGTCGTTGTTAGTCACTCGTTTGGCAGCTGGGAGGCTATCGTGACCATTGGCGGTTTCCGGAAACGGCATTTTCAATCGAATAATAGCGATTGGAATAAGGATCACTTACAATCGAACAATGACAATTGATAAAAATAAAGAAACTAATCGATTCGCGTATAGTATGTCGCGCGCTCACGACAAGTGACTGGCGTGACTTTCGTGAGTCTATTTTATAGAGGAGTTCAAGCGCGAGTCAAAAAAAATGTGAACGAGAATAAGTTTACCAATGGTCTTGGACACGCATAAGCGCGTCGACCAATCAGCGAACGTACAAGTTGTGGGGTATGGGAATAGAAGTAGGGAGGAGACGTATACGCTGATAACCCGTTACAGAGCAAGTGGTCCAATTATTGTTATTTGTTTCGACAACGACGTTGACGTCGGCGAAGCGCGAAATCTAGCGCGACGCAACGTCGGAATAATATTCCAGTTGACGAACAAACTGATTAAGTTTATCTCGATGAATATAGAAACGCGCGCTCGGGATATTATAAAAGTACTCTGTTGAGAAGAAATTAAAACACATTTAAAGAAAAATATAGACAAGAACATCTATATACATCTTATAAAATATTTATCTATCTAAAAATATCAATCTATGGAGTTATAATATCTAGTTTAAATATAATATCATAGTAGGTACTAGTAGGATCGAGTTTAGGTAATTACAGATTTTAGACAATTTAATTTATTATCTTCAGTATTAAAAATAGCAAATAATTAATTAATTTTTTTTATTGGATAAAAATATAGTACTAACAGATGATTTAACTCAAAAATAAATGCAGCGATTTATAATAAATATTTTTAATTCAATATATTAGGTATATACAATTTTAAATTTATTTCTAAATTAACACATTTCTTTCGATTTCTTTCTCTTTATTTTGTTTCTTCTTTTACTTTCTATATTGTAAAAGATTTTATAAAGACCTTTCTTTATCGAGAATAATCCAAAGCAAATAGAATAAATAATAAAACATGATTCAAACTGGTACTTTTCTTTCGATTGTCGAGCATACGACAATCTTTACTGATTCTCGCTAGAGAATATCGAGTATCAATAAAAAAAAAAAACACAAATAAAGTATGTGACATTCTCGTGCAGAGATAAGTACAGCTGCTGCATACTTTCAAATAAGACACAACGACATGCTTGCCAAAGATATGTAGACATCTATTTAAAGCTATAGTAAATTTATGGTAGATTAAATCAAATTAAATTAAATTTTTCCCTGTTCATATTATTAATTAACTATTTTAAATATTATTATATTTTAAATATTAACTATTTTAATTATTTATTAACTATTTTAAATCCTAAGTCTATATTTTTATTAGAGAAAAGGTTTAATTTTCTTTATATAACTGTAAACAATCTTAAATTTTTTTATTAAAAATTTTCAAAATTTTTGACAGGAAATTTTGAGATTTTCTTACTGTGTGTGTGTGTAAATATTTTTCTTATTACATTATTACTATTCCAGAATGTCTTCCTGTATAAATCAGTCCTATTAAGATATTGAACGTAAGAGTGGAAATTTAACATATAATTGGAGCACAAAATCGAACGTTAAGCGCAGCTGTATTGTATAGATAAGATAAGAAATCTCATGACGAAGTAAATGTAAAATTAGGATGTCTTCGATAACATCTCTTTTTCTAACGTCATTCTTTTTCCGATTATTTTAAATGTCCGATATATTATAACATTTTTACATACTTATAGTATGTTTTGTTTATTTACAAAAATATATAAATTAAACTATAAATAATAAAACATGTACATACTATTAGAGAGAAAGAGAGAGAGAGTGGTTTCAGAGTGATTTAAAATATTGCAACTATAATGATATTATTAATTAAAGTTTCAAGACAATTTTAGAGGAGGTTCACTTAAAAAGTTAAACAGATAAGAAAATTTTATTTTTCGTTTACTTTAAGTGACTCTTACTTTTTAACAAGTTTGTTTTTGCCAATCATAATTGATAAGATATTAAATATAAAAAAATTAAACTATTATGATAAATAACTTATTCTTATTAAAGAGTTTTCTAAGAAAAAAAATAAACTGTGCTATTGCAATTGTAATAATCAGAGAAATCCATTAAACAAGAAAAACAGAAAATCTTTTTTCAATATTTGTTTTGTTTAAAAACAATTAGAATTTGTTAAAAATCTCTGAAGTTGTATCATTAAAAAGATTAATTATAAAAACAAATATGAATAATCTAGTTCTACTGTCAACAATCTGCGTGCATATTTACACGTGGCTCACAATCATTCATGTGATATTTTCTTATATGTATGTTTCCAATCTATCTCTTCATTCATAAAAATAATACTTGATGTATTATATATATTTACATATAAAATTATACTTTAGTTTAATTACATTTTAGTTTCATTAATAAATTTATCACAAAATATAAACAAAAAATCAATAAATGTTTAAGAAAAGCGTAATTTAAAAATCTGATAGAAATAGACTTTCAACTAAATTAAAATATTATTTCTAACATATTAATGAAATAAATCTAGAATATTAGTATAAATTTATCTTATAATTATTTATGGTAAATATAAAATTTAACGTAAATCAATCTTTGAGCAAAACGATAACAAATTAATCATTGATAAAAATTCAACAGCAGTAACATATATAGAATTAATTATCCATAATACATATTTGAAATTATCGAGAAAATTAATTTCTTTTATAACCTATCCTAATATATATTATGAAGATAGTATTTGTAATTTTCTAATGATATTAAATAATTCAAGTAGTAAAAAATTCAAATTTAAAATACTAAAATTTTCTTAATCTAAAGATATAAGATATATTCATTTGGACAATTGAAATTCGATTTAGTTAAAATAATGGAATAAAATTGGGCTATCTAACAAGAAAATAAATACAAACTAATTATGTTTAGTTTACGGTCTTTATTGCTTTTATCTAAATTTTCTTTGACTATCTAAATGATTTAAAAGATTGAATCTTTAAGCATTGCAAATTATTTAATTAAATCGTTATGTATTTCATTGCTTGGTAAACGAGTTATATCCACATTCGAACTTGACGTTTTTGTCTCTACGTATATAGTCGTCTCGTACCTAATAGATTAAATTTGAATTTAATTTATAGTTAAGAGCAATATGTAAAATTGTACCGCGCGTATTTAAGAAAATATACGAATAGCACTTACGTTTCGATTAATTAAAAAAACATTAATTCTTTAAATCTTTAATTATCTTTAATTTATCTTTAATTTTTCCAATAAGCAATGGGGTATACCTAGTTAGGAGGCCGAAAGAAGACAACTTTTTGTGAATTTTTTTCGAAAAAGTGTATGCATATTTTTGTATCAAAGTTTTTATATTCGAAAGAGCCTATTTTTAACAAAGTTTTCATTTTTTTTTTTATGCAAAGATATTAATAAATAAATAAATAGGTTGTTTAATAGCTAATGTCCGAGGAGCCGAGCTTTTCGAAAACGAGATTTGCGGTGATCTGCACTAATACTGTTTTGAACCAAGTTATCAAAAATGCAAAAATTCAAAAAATTTAATTAATATATGAATTTATCTAGTCTAATCGATCGATATTCCGAAAAATTGAATTGCGATAAAATGGCGGCTGTTTAAAGTTTAAGTTCAATTTTCTTTCAAAACAAACGGACATTTTTCGTCCATAAAAGTACGCATTGAAAAAAAATTTTAATTAAAGACTAGATTTACATGTTTAAAAGAAACATGTAAAATTTCAAATTGATCGGTGCAGTGATTTTTTAGATATTGTGGTTACCGATTTTGAAAACATATAGTTTTGAGAGAAAAACGCGTTTAAAGTTTCAAGTGCAATTTATACTAAACTTCAATCTACGCAGAATTATCTATAATTCCAAGGCTATATAATACATGCACTCTTTGGTAAAGTTGCTGCTTCTAAAACATCAATTTGTTGTTCCCGACGATATGTATTCTTGAGTTTTTTGCAGATGCATTAAAACTATATCTTCACCGTTTCACTTCGACGAACGTATACTCAAGATCGTGTATCTCCATGAAAATACAGCGGATCAATTTAATATTTTGAGGGAATATTTCTAACATTATATACTTTAAGAAAATGTGATTTTGGAAAAATCGATTTTTTCAAAATTTCTAACTAAGTATACTCCCTTCAATCAAATCAAGTTTCAAATTATTTATTGCGCATTGAAAAATATTTTATTATTACTTAACATTTTTAACGAGTAAATATGATTTATATCTTAAAAAATATAATTAAACTAGCTATTAATTTCCAATATTATTAAAACTATTAAAAGGAAACGTACGCTTGGCTAGAGCAAGTCTGTTCAATCATTATATCGTTCAATAAAGTCGCGTCTGCATACGCGCGCTATCAATCACATACCTATCTTCTTGTTACAAAAGATGTGGTCCTTCTTCTCCAAAACCAGCGATATACTACATTACTAAAAATAAATTAACTTGCATTAGATCAATTGTGTAGCATTTGACAATTGCAAAGCATCAATTAGTATCAGTTTCAACAACGCCAGTATGTACATGGTTGCAATGCGCTCCTAAATTTATTACAGCTCGTGATAAGTTATTGGGGGTCAGCAGATAAGGCGGAACCCCAACGAATCTGCGTGGATCGCATTCGGGTCGGGATTGATGGTCTTGCTTTTGCTTTCGATATTTCGTAACGACGTCTATATTACGCTTATCTATACTGACTGCGATAGAATGCGACAATAATCATTTGGAATTGACTTTTTAATTATAAAACAACAAGTTTTGAAAACCTTGGTAAATTTATAACACTACATACTTACACACATAGTTTTCTAAATAGTCAATAATATCGCGCGTGACGCAAAAGGCGATCAAAGAATATTTTACCCGATCGTTACCAGTATTATAGTTACTGAACCGTACGCGTATATAATTGTATGACATCAGCTATTGACTCTTGAACGACAATTGGTCGATATGATACAGTCGAGAATTGATCGATAGTTAGAACTTTATTAAATAAGCAGATTGTCGAATGCACTGGATGTTTCATGCTAAATGGAATATTTTAGCAATATACTTATTGTTAGTTATCAGAATTCTGGCAACATCATTTAATTATCAAAGATTTATTTTGACTAACTTATATATAACTTATATGTATGTATATTACGACACAAACAGATTCATGTGTTTTTAAAGATTTACATTTCTCAGTGTGTAATGGGAAAATATACCTATATACTTTTCGTTTTGCAAAAGAGAAAAAAATTTGAAAACTTTTTTTCAAATTTGATTAATTAAGTATTTAAATTTAAAAAAAAATATATATATATAATACAAGTTTGACGACAATGCAAAAATCACACATTCGTCGTATTGTACATACATTCGTGATTTAAATAACATGTACATAAAATGATATTAACTGCTTACGAATCAACATTGTAACTTGCACTGAACAAAGATGATATACGTTAACTTATTGTTAGTGCAAGAGCACTATATACATATATACATATATATATATATATATGTATAATATGTGCTGTACATTATGCAACAAGTAGGAACATTCGCGGCAGCCTATTTATACCCTTCAGACTAATTAAATGCAGATAATAGTCATCGATAATAGTCATATATCTACAATTGTTTCTTCTTTTTTTAAATTACTTTTCCACTTTTCACATTAATTGTTTGTTCCAAACATATGGTTTAATTCATTCAAATTTAACCAACTATTGCAGATCTTGATTCTAATTGTAAGAAGTTTATTAGTATTTTTGTCTTTCGCTTGACTTCAATGGCAAAACCTTTATTCACAAAATGTGTGCAATTATAGTATAAACAGAATAAACATTAATCATGTATTTTGCAATTTTAACAACACGTCGTATTTCTCCGCTGTTTCCACTCTCTAATATTTTAAATTAAAAGTTACTTCTCTCTCTCTCTCTCTCTCAAAGTTAAGATATTATATATATGTATTTCCTGTAAATTAAACTTCGCATATTATCTTACTCCAAGATAACACTTGTAATGTCAATTTAATCAACAGATCAAATACGATATATATCTCGTTTGGATGATTAATTCGATTATCGAGTCACAAAAGATATTATTAAAATGCAATGATATGAAAATGTGAGCTACAATTTAAAAATAACTATATATATGATAATTAGTCAAGTGTGCAGTGTGATTATGAAAGAATTTAGCTTACCTATGTAGTACACGAGTGCGCTAAAATCTAAAATGAGTGCAAATTTTGTGTATTTTTTATTTATTGGAAAATAAAATCTTTCTATACTGGAATAAAAAAAATATTAATTTGTAATAAATCAAATGTATAATGCCTCAAATGAACATTTTATTTATTACGCAAAAATTAATTAATGCGAAATTATATAGATTTAACTGCACGACAAGTAGAATTTATTATGTGTTCAGCTCCCATTTCATAAAAAGAAGGAGTATATTTTGAGGCCCAGATAGCAAAAATATTCAAAATACATTATAGCGATATTCTAAAGATATTACATATTCCAAATATATTTTTAGAATATTCCTACATCGGA
>NW_012027647.1:0-1362 GCF_000956235.1 Wasmannia auropunctata
ACGTCGCATAGCGTGGCACCGATAAATCAGACTGCTGTTATGGTTTGAATAAACGACATCTATATCTGAGAAACAACAATGAACTTGTATTTCAATATAAGATAGGTGTAGACGAGCGCAGTCATCATTAGTGTGTCCAACCATGGATGGCGCGCTCGTCTGCATCTATCTACACTGCGAAGCATAATCTCATTTTTGCTCCTCACTGTACAAAGTAACGATAAAAGTAACTATGATTATTGTTACCGTTACCGATCAAATTTAACTACGTTACCGTTAACCTTACAAATTATTAAATGTAACGTCGTTACCTACTCGTTACTGAAAAAAAGTAATTGTAACGGTAACGACGTTACAAGTAACGCGTTACTTCTCAACCTTGCTCCAGCATTATGCCGGATCCCAAATCATACCAGCGTCTCGCTGTCTTAATTAATTTGGAAGTAGCCGCCAGGAGGATGACGTCATCGGGTGCTTTGTGTATGCGGGCTACCTGTTGTACTCGTTGCACCCATAGTTCGACGTTCTCGGAGTCCTGGCCCCCGTACTTCGGGATCTGCAAAGCGAGCATTGTAACCGCCTGTGACGGTGAGACGGAAGCGATGGTTGTCCTTGTTAACGCTTCTTGAATGCGGGAAAGCTGGGTCTCCGGATCTGAGAATGCCTCCTGTGCCGCTTCCGTCGGTACTACTGCCGGTTTTCGTTCCGTGCCCACCGATGTTAACTACTGGAGCAGTATTTGCTGTTGCTGCTGGCCCTGGATCAAGAGTTGCTGAAGTAACGCCTGTTGCTGTTGCTGACCCCGTGCCAGTTGTTGCTGCATTTGTTGGATCGGGCCGGAGATGGCCGTAATTAGTGAAGCCGTAGCGGTGTCCGACGGCGAATGTTGGTGAAGCGTGGCTCGGGTGCCACTTCCCGTAGAAGAGCCGGATTGTATCTCTCGGCTTTTTTTAGCAAATGCTACGAGAGCATCGATTAACAGCTTTAGATCGTCGTTGAGGGGCAGACCGTATTTCAATGTTTCCTTCTTCAACTGTTCCACGGACATCTTCTCTAACACCGCACGATCCATTCCGTTGATGCCCCGTATCGAATCCTTTGCGGAATTTACGAAGGGTTAATACCCGTATCGAGATCCTCTTCGAGAAGTATATGGTGGGCTGTATCCCACTTCTGAAGCTGTAAGGGGCCTTAAGGCTCGTTGGTCGCGTCAGGATGCGACGAAAGGGAGGCGCGAACGAAATCAAAGTCAGAATAGATGCAGAGTTAACACAAATACATTCGTTTATTTTTCACAGGCACTGTACAGAAAAAGTCGCTCGTAATAGTCTCCGCGCGAAAAAGGCGCTTCGCTTCCCGTGG
>NW_012027647.1:3258-3717 GCF_000956235.1 Wasmannia auropunctata
CGGGAAGCGTTGAGTTTCTCGAGGAAATCCCCGCTCCTCGTCCCCGCTTGCATTATTTCTATGGGGAACACGACTCGTTAGAGTCGCTTATCCATCGATTCCCGCAATTATATTCCCCGCTAGAACCCGAAACCTATACCATAGGTCCAGATAGCTTTTACCTGGAAGAAGTCCGCACCACGGTTAGTTTCCTGGATCCCACCGATAGTATCCCTGTCTATATGCACAGCTCCCCCTTCTCTTATTTGATACCCGTACTTTTCTTCTATAATTTCTTCCCCCCTTCCACCGCTACGCTGGAGGAGTTCACCGAGGAATAAATGTAACCTCGTATGTATCCATACAAATTAAGTACCGCTTAAGAAAATTACGAAAATGTTAATCAAATAATTAAGAGAATGTTTAATATCTCAGACTCGCTCATATGTTCGCGTTCGTTCTTTACTTTCTAATATAAGA
>NW_012027648.1:0-327 GCF_000956235.1 Wasmannia auropunctata
TATAAGTATTAATATAGTAAGATCAACTAGTTTTAAATATTTCTGATAAGTATATTATTGCTAATATTAAAAATAAATATTTAAAATAAATATTTATAATAAACGTGCTTATACATTATAGGAAACGTCGAAATATATGGCGTGATAGCTCATCTTGATAACATGGAAATATCAAAATTGATGCAAATGCAAATGCTATCACATGGAATAACTATCCCTTATTTGTAACAATTATAATTTGTTATCATAAACTGTTATATAGAAAATTATAAATACATTTAGAATGAAAAATAAAATTCTCTATTATTTTAAGGTAATTCTATGCAA
>NW_012027648.1:347-647 GCF_000956235.1 Wasmannia auropunctata
TCTCTCTTTTGGCTTTCTCGTTTCTCTCACGACTTTCTCGTTTGTTTCTCTGCTTTCTCGTCTCTCTCACAACTCTCTTGTGGTCGTCGTCGAGGAAGTGAGTGTCTACGTGTTTGCCATCGAGGAACTAAGTGTCTAGGTGTCGTCTAGGTCTTCGCCGTCGAAGAAGTGAATATCTACGTGGTCGCCGTCGATGAAGTGAGTGTCAAAATGTTTACCGTCAAGGAACTAAGTGTTTGGTGTTGTCTAGGTCTTCGCCATCGAAGAACTAAGTGTTTAGGTGTTGTCCAGGTTTTCGCC
>NW_012027648.1:13021-13429 GCF_000956235.1 Wasmannia auropunctata
AGTTCAGACGTGTGCTCTTCCGATCTCGTTAAAATAAACGTTTTTTTAATGAAAAAAAGAGCACTTAACCCATTATTTAAATGTTTTTAAAAATGTTTTTCAAATATTTTTTAAATATTTTTAAAAATATTTTTTCAAACATTGTGTGCTGATTGGGTAGTCGAGCTCGACGTCTACCATTGCAAAATTTTTTAAATTACGTCAGTTACTATCGGAGTTAACAATTAAGTGGTTCTCCATTTTCTGAACAATTTGCAGGTTTTTGAAAGAATTATCTTATCCTTCACATATTTGCATAAAAAGTTCCACTGCAGTCTTATTGTGCTAGACGTCAAGTTCTTATGTGTATCAGGTTTTAAGATCTCTTTATATAATTTAGAATTTACAACAATAAGTGAAAATTCTTTG
>NW_012027649.1:0-1016 GCF_000956235.1 Wasmannia auropunctata
GCAATGGCGTGACAAAGACTCTTTGTGAGACCGGACAGTAGAGGAGGGAGAAGAAGTGGGGATGTGTGACGTAGGAAGATAGCTATATCGGAGAAAGGTGATCTAGTATTGGTAGGTAAGAGTCCGAAAACAATTCAGTGTCACCTTGTTTGTTTAACCCGCTAACTTGTTTCTTTATATGAAGCATTTCAGATATACTTCTCTTTTTAAAAGAAGATTCTTTATCTAGGATCTGTACGTTATCCCAGTCAAAATCATGATTCTCAGACAAACGATGCTCTGAGATTACTGAGGGCGAGCCACTTTTTTTATTAATGTCCAATCTATGTTCATGTACCCGAGTTTTTAATTGACGCTTAGTTTGGCCAACATAACTAGCGTCACAATTAGTGCAATTGATTTTATACACAACATCACAGGCTGACATTTTATCGAGAGTATCTTTGCCCGTTCTGATGAAATTCTTCAGTGTATTAGGAATCGAGTACGCAATCTGACTGTTAATATTCTTGGACATTGTAGAGAATTTTTCTGACACTGAATTAATATACGGAACTACAAACCGTTTTTTCTTGTTGGAAATGTCATTAATAACATTATTCTTAGGTTTGTAAAACAGATACTTCAATCTATCTCTGATCGTATTAAAAATAAATTTAAGTGGATATCCATTATCAAGAAGGATCTCTGTCATGTGAATGAAATTATTCTGATGAAATTTCGGATGTGACAATAAAATTATCTTGTCAACCATCCCTAAAATAATGCCTTTTTTATGTGTAGTAGGGTGATTTGAGTTGAAATTTAAATACCTTCCTAAGGATGTCGGTTTTTGGAATATGTCAAAAATGTTATTCAAAATTTCATTGTTATGTTATTCGGAAGATTGACGGATCCTAATTTTAATTCTATTCTTTTCCTATGATCTCTCGTTCCTTAGAAACTCCCATGTCAAGAGTTTCTTTTCAAAATCATACGTTATAATTATGGATTACCGCAAGATCGGAAGAGCACAC
>NW_012027649.1:1802-5633 GCF_000956235.1 Wasmannia auropunctata
AGCGATGCGGTGCGGAAAAATGTCGCGCTTACCTCCTACGACCAGAAAAGTCTAGCGGCAAAGGCGACAGGGAAAGGTCGCATTTTCCACGTAGCGGCTCTCTCATGCATTGTTGAAGAGCGAATTGCTAGGCGAGGCGTTGCGCACTACCACCGCTCGCGTTAGGAAGCATATACATAATCCTACTTTTGTCTATAGGTCCGAGAACTACATTTTTCAGTAATTCCCAAAGAATATGCAAATTTCCAGTTATCTCCAATCGATTGCGATTGACAGAGACCTTTTTGTAGATTAGTAGATAGATTATTGAAATATACTGCTCTACATATCTCTAAATATACTTTTTTTGATAAGCAATATAATTTGTGTTGTTTAATAATTATACTGATTATTTTCGATTGACATTAAATGTAAAAACAGATAAATGAAAAGCTACGTCTTTTTATAACTTATGCTAAAAAAAATGTTATTATTTAATGCTATTGTTGTATATTAATTAGAGCTTGTTTTATATAAAAATAAATACAATTAATTTGAAAGTTGCACAACTCAATTCCTAATATTTTAAGTATGTTATCTCTAATTATTTTTATTTTGCTGTTTTGAATATCGCAGTTTTATTTGCATTTTATTTCAACGCAAGCTTAAGTCACAGAAAAAAGTTATTATCTGTTCTCACATGGGGAAATTAATAGTTTTGAAAATGAATTTAGTAAGCAGATTTCAAGTAGATTGCAAGGGGAGATAAATGGGCAGCGTTATCTAAGAGGACTGCTATACACGATCTCGATATATCAGTGATCGTGTGAACACACATAATGGTTTCTCGGTCTATCGACTATCATTCACATCGTTCGCACCGTAAATGAAACGAGAAAACACGTGGACGTTCTCGCCCTATGTCATCCGGGAAAAGGTTCATGTCATCCGTCAGATCACTATTATAATCTGAAAGAAACCCGTAACCCCGTTACGCGGTGAACCGCTATCTCTCTGTCATCACAGCTCTCAGTATCCGTTTAGCGAGGTAGATACGCGGATTTTCTCTCTTTCGAGAGAACGGAACACGCGCGAATGCTTCGCCTGTACAAAGAGAGATTTTGATCGCGATCGCGACGTTGGTGATTAGTTCCTCATCATATGAAAAATTTTAATATATTTTCACATCTTGGACACTTAATCTCACTGCGAATTACTCTTTTTTCGCATAAATAATTTAGTAGAAAATCACGATTGTATATTATATTAATAAATTCATGTCATAAATGCATGTTAAATAGCTCAAGATCCTTCTAGCGTGTGCGATAGTGACACGTATACTGATTGAATGTGACTAAGTAAGAGTTCAAATTTGTTCTGTGAAATCAAAATAAACAAGAGCAAAATTCATTCTTTAGTTTGTATTTACTTTTTAAATGTATACCTTGTGTCTAAAAATTATGTTCTATTTAATAAGAGCGACGGTTAAAACCTTCTTAAGGTCATTCAGAATCATGATTTTTACAATATATGTCAAGATCAAAATCCTCGAAGATCACCTGAATAATTACCGTTAATTTTTATAACTTTTTTATTACTAACTTTAACGAATAAGGAGCGCCGGCTAAAACCTCTTGATAGTCATTCAGGGTCATGACCTTGATAACATATGTTAAGGTCAAGGTCATTGGAGCTGGGTCCCCTATTTGGCAATTTTACCCACATTTTATGCATGTAATCTTAACTATGTATTAATTTGTATGTATCTAACTATTCCATATTTTATGCATGTTTTTTGTATCTTAACATTTAATTTTTAATATATAAATGCCTATTAGTTTATTTCTACTTCTACTTTTGGCATTGCTGTGTACTATATATATGCCAAATACTCAATCTTTTATTTTATTTCTTCTAAAAATTATAGAAAGTATTTTGTATTCTAAATACACAGGATTCATTATTTTTGTTCTATACTTTGCTTCTAAAAAAAATTTTCTTGCATCTTTTAAAATTCTTTTCAAGTAAAAGCAATAGAGGTACTTTAAAAACTTTAAGTTAATTTAAGTTTTATAATTTTTTACAAATGTTGCTTGTTGATTTATTTATTTTCTAGTAGTCATAGTTGGACTGGTTTTTATCAATACGAATAATTTGATGACAAAAATATTCAACAAATATAAAAATTAACCAGAAAGCTGTAAAATATTTGTTTCATCATTTTATAATGATCTAAACCTCTTACACTATTTTTTTCAAGATTGCGGTTTGAATTTTGTTTCTTTTCTACGGATAAAAGAATTAAAATCTTTAATTTAAATGTGTTGTTTATTGAATAAATAATTTAAGAGAATTTTTTTTAGGTCCAAAAAACAAGCATTCTTGAGATCCAATTACCTCCGATAATACGTACTCTATTGAATATTTTTAATTTCAATTACAAACATTATTAAAAATTTTCATTTCTTGTATTCCAGCGTGCGAATAAATAAGTACACATTTTTTGTTAAAATTAAAGTAATTAAAGTTAAGTATAATAAGTAAATGATTTATATTTTGTGAGAATATAAGTTTATATACGAAAAAAACACAAGACTGTAGTTCTAGAAATTTCTATTTTTTTTTAGCTTTTTTATGTGCAATAAATAAACGTATTATGTTATGTGCACTACTTTTTTTATTTTTCCTATTCGAATAATTTTTACAAATATATTCCAATTAATATTTTTAAAATTTTTAACATTTTTTATTGCAATATGCGCAAATTTTCTAATTAAAAATTATTCTAATTATAAATAATAAAAACCTAACAAGATTCCTCGAATTAAAACTAAGTAGGTATGAGTAAGGCAGATGGGAATCAGCGTGGTTATTGGTACGCACTAATTTATTTCCAAGAATTTTACTTTATTCTAAGTCAAACGTTTCGGCTATTTTTTAGCCATCTTCAGTGACGTATAACAATTAATTCACAATATAATTTCGCTTTTTTGTTCTGCGTGTGTTTTAATTATTTCTAATTATTTTATTCTATTATAATTATTGTATTCTATAATTATACATAATTTCTATAATATTAAATTATTTATTTTGTCTTCTTAATCTTAAATAATTTTATTATTTATTGATTGATATTTATAATAAACAAATTTTCCTATTTTAAATATGTAACTATTATTCATTAATAAAAGATGATAATAAAATTTATAATTAACTCAAATACTTTGAGTGTTAAATTGGTAATTTAATTTTAACAATATTTTGTTAGTAATATATACAGTTATCTTAAAGAATAAAATGATAATAACATTAAAGTATATAATATAGATTAGACACTGAAATATAATAATACAGTGAGATTAGAGGTTCTTTTTTTAATTTGATACGGCCACTGAAATATTTCAGTGGATACGGCACATATTTCAATGGTCTCGCTAGAAATAATTCGGCTCATAACCTAATTTGTAATCCCTAATTTGTAAATTCTGTACAATAAAACTTTTGGTCAGATCTGTTCTAGAAAAGGACAAAGATACCACGTAGAACCCTCTTTGTCGGATCACGACACTAGTGCCCGTGCGCGTTCCAGTATTATTATATTTCAGTGGTAACGTTAATGCCGGTAATATTTTTCCAAATTTCAGTGAAAAGAAGCTAAACTGTGTGGACAAGTTAGCCGTCCGTCACAGCGTATAACTATACTACTGCTCGCGCTCGCCAGGCTTGTCAGACAAGCGTAGTACATGGCGTCGCCGCGAGATGGACTCGTTTCTCGTAAGAAGAAAATGTTTCGGATCCCTATATAGAGGCATATGCAGAGTGAATTAGCGCCCCTTGGGGTTCAGAATTTAA
>NW_012027649.1:7526-9012 GCF_000956235.1 Wasmannia auropunctata
TAAAGGTAAAGTTTTGTGCGTGCGTGCGTGCGTGCGTGTGTGAAAAAGAGAGAGAGAGAAAATGTAAACGCATGTTTATGCGCGCGTGTAGTCAGCTGATCGTCGCGAGGGTCTCGCGTGCCGCCTGCCGTCGGACAGTAAGTTGCGCCGCCCCTGTCTACCTTCCGTACGCGGCCCGTAATTCGTTAACTATTTCTCTTTATAACTTGAAAACTAAGCTCCGCACAAATTTTTGCCAAAGGAAAAATCGTCTAAGAATGTGGTCAGAAATACATATGTTTAAGGACAATATACTTATTCTGAATCACCCTGTATACATATATATACCTATATATAGTTATATATTGTAAAATTAGTTGGCAGTATCAATTTTTAAATTTAAGATGATGGCATCAACCACGAATTTTGACGAAGAAAAATAAGCATATTTAGGTTTTTTGGTTTTAGACTACTTCTGCGTCATAAATCTTGCATTAAAAAATACCCGTTTTGATGGGACAGATGTAGCTGGTATGCATAAAAATTTATAAGTTACATTTTTTAAATGACCAGGCTCGTAATCTTATCAAAATGTTAGTGGGCAGTCATATTTAAATGTGGTTTTTCAAGGTATTATCGCACAATAATTATAGCATCTGAAGTGGATGTTGATATATTAGCACATTCATTTCTACGGACATCTATAAAACTTAATAAATTATTATCTTCGTTTTTCTTACTCATAGTATCAAAATTTGTAGGTTTATTAGGATTGATATTTTCTACAGATTTATCTTTAGCTGCGTTATATGTTGCGGTTACCTCATTAGGTAATAATGTACCAGCATTGTTAGCTTGATCTATTGATTTAAAACCAAGTTTTTTATTCGCAGATCTAAAATTGTACTGAGAATCGTAGCAGTTCTATTTTCATATGGCATTAAGCGCTTTACAATCGATACTTTTAAAATTCTTGTAAAATTATTTTACCAGTTTCAGTACATATTTGATCCTGATTTGATCGAATAAAGTTTTTTTAGAAATACTTGAATTTTAGACATAATTGAATCATAGGAAGTATTAATGAGATTGTAAGGTATCGATTTCCGGACATATCATTTGATGCAATTTCAAAAAGAGCCAACAATTTATCTAAATAATAAATAATTTATAATTTATTCTAAAACTAAAAATTCTTCTGCGATTAGTGGACTGAGAGCATTAGGACAAGCAGCAAAAGCTATTATTAGTGGATCACGAACAACAAGTAACCGTTTTATCATATAATAAGTACTATTCCAGCGGGTAGCAGTTTCTTGTAGCAATTTTAGAGGTATCATATTCATCGTCTCTTGTGATTGCCGTAGTTTATCTGCAGCTAAAGTACTACTTTTAAAATATGTTACGATATTCTTAATAGGGCTTCAAGATTCGTTCGGATTTGACGCTATCCGGATATCCGTTTATCCGAATTACGAATAAATGTAACGCTTCAAATTCGGATTAT
>NW_012027649.1:15926-16344 GCF_000956235.1 Wasmannia auropunctata
CAAATGCGATAGTTCATTTTGATTTTTAAATCTTAATTATAATTAACAATTATCAAATATCATCGTTAATTTGTTATAAAAGGATATTGCGTTAAACATTTTATTATTTGTATTTACAAACAACAAAGATGATGATGACACGTAAGGACACGTTATGTTTTCGAATTGCGCGCATATAACCTCACACATAAGAATGCATCTTGACGGACTTGTCGCTCGCTTTGTGAATGCGCCTTAAGGGACGGTCTGAACAAGACTGAAAACTGGAAAGCCAAAGTGGCATTTTTATAGATTTTTATAGACTCGATTTCGAGATCTCAGGATTGACTGCACCGATTTTATTCGGACTGGTCTCAATTGAAAGTTCGTATCGACATTATATAACGAAGATCGGAAGAGCACACGTCTGAACTCCAGT
>NW_012027650.1:0-646 GCF_000956235.1 Wasmannia auropunctata
GCGTCTATCGCGCGGTTTAACAAGCCGCGGTTTCTCGCTGACATTCGCTGCACTCCTTTATCAGCGATGTTGAACATCGCTGAATATTGTTTGATGACACGGCAAATTATAGTCGTCATCGACGATATTGCTGAACCTCCGAATTAGCTTTTATATGCTCGGGTAACTTGATCTAGCAAAACTCACGCAACAACTTTTGGTATATACTATATATCTTCAGCGGTTAAATTAACTGTGTACGTCGCAAGTGTCCGGTACAATAAGAAATATTTTGGGTACTGATCTGTTTCTACACACCTCTTATATATAGGTCCGCAGTGCCGCGTGCGCCAGTCCCAGACGATTAAAGTTATGAATTTCGACAACAAGAGATGCGACTCTGACAAACGGGATAAATGTATCGTCCTCAACATCGGTATTGCTATCATCGCGTTTTCTCGGTTGTTCTCTATTTCGGTTGTGTAGTGAATTCAAGTATCAAGTTGTAGTGATTTCACGTACACGTTCTTGTACGCCGTGCGGATTTTCCAGCAAGCTTATCAATACGTTTGTCTTGCCACAGTTTGACGGACCGCATATAATACCGCGTATAGGAATCGGTAGCATGTTTCCATGCTTGCGTATCTTCTCAGGCATTAGCTGTATC
>NW_012027650.1:666-1917 GCF_000956235.1 Wasmannia auropunctata
ATACAAATAAGTTTTTTTTTATTTACAATTATATCCCATACAGCACAGAACGTTGAAAGAACGTTGCTGAGACGTTGCAATGTTGAATGTTGTAGTGGGAATGTTTTTTCAACGTTGAATCTATGTTGAATTTTCTATATTGATTATTAATGTTGCTGTAACGTTGAAATTACTATATATGTTGAATTTTCTATATTGATTGTTAATGTTGCTGCAATGTTAAATCTATGTTGAATTTTCTAGATTAATTATTTATAATGTTGCTGCAAAATTGAAATTACATAGAAAAAATGATTATCTTTTGAAACAATTAATAAAAACATTGCATTGAAAAAAAATAATATAATATATATATATATGTATATATTTAATTCTTATTAAATAAAAAATAAATTTTTAAACAAATAAAATTATAATGAATCATGTATTTTTTTAATTATATTTTAAAATTTTAGGTCTATGTTTAAAGTATAAACAAGTAATTTAGTTAATTTTGTTAAATATAAACAAATTTAAGTAAATAGAAACTATCACGATTTCAACTTGATTTCCTAACGAAGCTTATTTACAAACAATATAAATCTTTACGCAGAAATCGATGTTGGTCATTTTGATTATCAAACATGTTATTGTATGTTAATGTTTATAAAAAGATATATTTTAAAAGATGTTTTTTTGATAATTATATTAATTTGATCTATCACGAATATATCTATGATATTAAGTATATAGTATATTAAGAATATATCTATGATTTAACATCAAGTAATCATGGATCATCACGAAGTGTCTGCGATTCCCGATCACAGAAGTTAACCAACGTTGGCGGCGGTCGTGGCTTGGATGGGTGACCGTGGGATCAGAATATTAATTTAGAAGGAATTAATTCCTTGGGAACACTGTAAACGTAAATTATTTTTTTTTACGTTTTATAATAGTTTTTATTTTGGTTTCATAAAAATCGAATAGATATCTAACAAATATTATTATTCTGTGCGGATTAAATGATTACATTGCTTATTTATACGTTAAATTAATGTTGAATTAATATTGAATTGCAGTGTCTCTAAGACATTGATTCAAGGGACATTGAACATTCCTGCAATGTCTTTTTAACGTTGAATCTACATTTCGCGATGTAGCTGCAACATTTGCAATCTTGCAATTCAACATTTCTGAGATGTTGATTCAACATTAGTGTGCTGTATAGATATACTGCAATGTCCCCAAGGCAGTGTTGAATGATCGACA
>NW_012027650.1:2301-5015 GCF_000956235.1 Wasmannia auropunctata
AGCGGCATACCATACGCATTATCGACCGCGTAATCACTCGTGTCGAATTTATCTATGTCACGCTTCATAATTTCATATATATCGCCGCATTCGAGATGATATATGAGACTATCTGTGTCGATGTACATTATTTTACATTTTTCGCGAAATGAAGGTCTCATATATTCGTGGTGAAATTCATACAAACATGTCTTGGATATGTCGAGGATAGACATACCCACGTAAATCGGCTTGTTAAACTTCACCTCGAGTTTATGCATTTCTATCGCGACCAGATTCTCGGAAAAGACGCTACGACTGTGGAAATTTGGTTTCGCGATCATTGCCTCTGCGTTGAATCTATCTTCCCATTTTGTTATTAGTCGCACATCGACGTAATTGCGCACATTCTCTATGGTTTTACCAAATACCGCGTTATTCATTAATTTGTATAAATTATTTTCAAACTCGTTGTTGGCTTGTGTTCTAAATTTCGTATTTAGTTCAATATATTTACGAAGCCATGGAGATTGCGCGAATTGCAATACGCGATGAATCTTTGTAATACAAAGGCCGTAACGAGTACATTGCTGCAAATTGCGATAATGAATGACGTATCGCTTCTTATCATACAAAGTCGCGAGGAGCTTTTCTTCCCTCTTACCGGGTGGTTTATCGCGCGTCGGACAAAATGGCAAGTCAGCGTGTTTGTTGTGAAGATGTTGCGGATACTCTAGATCAACCTCGAGAATATAACCTGTCGGGGAATCCAACGCGATATCCTTAACATCAAAATTTGTTATGTCGCTGACCCATCGAAAATCTGCATAGGGCAATGGCTGACACATTGCCCAGCCGTACAGATTGTTTACATCGAAATACATCAAGTATGACGATGGTTTCGATGGGTCGTACGAAGACATATATTTGTTGTTGGACCGCGCGTATCTGCCGGAACATTGACTGAGGCCACCACGTATACCGCGTTCGATGAACATGACCATATCGATATCCGTGAGCAGTTCGAATTTAATACCAGTATGTTTCAGCATGGCGTCCCACGTGAAACCCGGTAACGTGAAATAATGCGCGGGATCGAGTCCGTAACTCGCGATGCAGCTGTCGCGAAAATTTTCAAAAATATCTGCCAGCAATAAGACGTCCGTTTTCAGGTACAGATCGCTGTACTCGCCGAGCGTTCGGACTGAAAACCGCTGTCATACGTTGACCGCGTGCTCGTAATCGCTCTCGGACACGGTATCGCCCGTCAACGAACTGTAAAACGATTCGCGCGGCGGTAAATGTGTATACTCCAACTTTTCGAAGCAGTCAATGTACTCGTACGGAAACACACCTTTTCGCGTCAGTAGATCGAAATGCTCAGCCGATAAATAACAAAATTCACGTTGCATTATCCGTAGTTTATCTTTCGCTAAATAAGATGCCAATTTTTCGAGACTCGAACTGAGAAATTTGTATGAGTCAATGAATCGTAATTGTATGCAAATTTCACGATTATTTTTTTTTTCTACAGTACTTTTAACATGCTTGGTGAATGAAATGTATTTCTCTTTTGTTACCGGAAGTAAATGTATGTATCCATCGTATGCGGTAGCTATTTCTTTGATAATAATATGCGCGTCATAGCCCGATAAATTGTGGAAAACTACGGGAATGTAATGCGGATCTTTGTAGTTTAAATTACAATTGGAATGCGCGGGACCTCTGAATCGACCAGTTAGATGACAGTGATCGCGTACCCGCGTGTCGTCAGGCGCAAACGGTTTCTCGCATATGTGACAATTCGCGGCGTTATTAAATTTATCGCATTCGTCACGCGTCAATTCCGCCATCGGAACGTTACCGGACAGAGCGGATTTTAATTTGTGCGCTAAATTTTTAAGTTCTTCGACGAACCACGCTATGCAATCCTTATCACGCCGAAATCGATACTTGGACAACGAGTTGTCGTACGAACAATGAATGTAATAACCTATACTAAATACCCGGTGATGCTGATACTTGTAGCTCGTTGCTTCCTCGTTGTTTGTCTTCTCCAGGACGCACTCAAGGTCGGCGTACACGACGAACGGCATTCGCTCCTTCCTGTTGTTGTTGTTGAAACAGAGCCACTTGTTGTCATTGTTTGGTAACCTGATCTTGCAGTTGTTCATCTTGCTGCAATCTACTACGTGAGCCTCCAGTTTTTCGCTCGAGGCGAAATAATGCAAACATCTATAAAAATATATAAATAATTTATATTATTTTTTTAAGAAATAAAGTATTTTATAATTTTTATTTATTTAATGTATACATACCTATTACAAATAAACTTCTTATTCTTTTTTTTGTTCAGTTGCTCACGAGACGGGACAGATCCTTAATCCATGTGAAATGTCCATTGTTGCTGTTTTCATCCTCCACGTATAGTAAATTAACATGTTTATCCGTCTTTTGATTCGTCAATCGTATTGGAAGGATTGTGTGTTGATCGTCCTTCGTCTCGATGGCATAGACATTAATCGAGATTGGGTTGAGATTTTCAAACTTTTTAATTTGACTCAACGTTACTGGGAACTCAATGTCTTTAAAATTTAATACTTCCTTATAATACGGATAAGAGGATTTCAGACTCACATTACTTTCAGCAGGATGCAGAGCGGCTACCACTGCCCACGCGAAACATGCATTGCCCGTATCTTTGATGTTGACCACCGCTTTTTTCAATAT
Source organism: Wasmannia auropunctata (assembly GCF_000956235.1). Taxonomy (NCBI): domain Eukaryota; kingdom Metazoa; phylum Arthropoda; class Insecta; order Hymenoptera; family Formicidae; genus Wasmannia; species Wasmannia auropunctata. Next base: position 5,011 of record NW_012027650.1, read on the forward strand.
AATTT
>NW_012027650.1:12357-26578 GCF_000956235.1 Wasmannia auropunctata
CAATTTTACATAATTTAGTGAGAAGATTACCGGTATTTATCACTTTACACTAACCTTACATTATATATAATGTAATATTACATCATATTATCATTGGAAGATTAATGGAATTTTATGTCAATATTTCAGCAATCTTACAAAATAACTTCGCATTAAAATATTATTGGAAGACGTTATAATGAATCTTCTTTCAAAATTGCAGCAATTATTGCGTGCATTAATTTTTAATTGCCTCAATGTATACTTGCATATGATAATTTAATATTGAAATTACACAGCGTTCGATAATACGACATATAGCATAATATATATGATTCAATAGGAAAGTAGCTTTCCAAAGGAAAATTGAATTTTCTATTATATGCAAAAATTAATAAAAATTGTAACTTTACATTTATTTATGAGTAAAATATATCTTAACTATACATATTTCATCTTTTTGACAACATCTATTATACTGATATACTATTATATTCTTGGATCATCACAATTAAATCAGCAGTTTGCGAACGATTACAAAGGTTAAGCAACGTTACGGAAGGCTAATTGCATGGGTAAGCGCTTGTAAGATTCGCGAGAATTGTCCCTTTAAAAAAAAAACTTTATTCGATAAATCTTACAATCCGAGATATTAAAATCGAAAATCTGACGAGGCGAAATTTCGAGATAAAGCTAGCAGTAGCTTCTCAACAGTGCCAGTGCCGTATACTCACAGGTCATCATCCGATTTTTATACATTATTATACTTACTATTGGCGTCGCGCCGCTACTGCATTGCTTGATAATTTCTTATAGCACCTTATTACTCGCGTGTTACAAGATGTGCAGTCGGAGGGTCCTCTATATCGAAAAAATAGAAATATTGAAGATTCTAGGGCAAGCGAGTCATCGCATGATTCATCGTTATCATAACGGAAAAGTGGAAAATAATAAAATATATTCTGGGGCTAGCGAATCGTCGAAAAAGTATTCACCTTAATCTTATAATATCCTTAATATATAATATTCTTAATATAAAAGTATTCATCTTAATCTTATAATATCCTTAATATATAATATTCTACATATATATAATATATAATATTCTTAATATATTATATAATATAATATTCTTAATCTTAAAATATTTTAATACGTATATGTATATCGTTATTAAGTACAAGGAATGCTTTTAGGTCTTAAAATTCTAATCGAAAAAGAATGCTTTTAGGTAAACTTATACATTTGTTATCAAGTAGAGGGATGCAGGTTACATGCTTATAAAAACATCGTGAAATTAGTAGTTTTCAAATACATTTTTTAATCATAATTTTGTTGTATATTCTCTATCTTTCTTTGAAATATGATGCTAATCAATAACATTTTTTTAGCAATAAAACGAAAAATTGCTTTTAATTTGCACATCACTATAATATTGTATGAATATTAAAATACAATGTACCTTGATTTAAAATAATGAAATAATAAAACTATTATTTCATTATTTTAAATCAAGGTTTATTCTACATAGTTCCGTGACATTTTTACAAAATTAATTTGAATTGCAGCCAATGTTCGATAAGTTAATATTCTTTGAGATATGCCAATTTTTGCAATTAATTCTGAAATTTGGCATTTCATTTGCAAATATCTATGGTATTATTAAAAAACCCGTAATATATGTATTACTCGGAAATACAAATAACTATCTCGTCACCACGATCGGCGCTTCACAGCTTTGTTCAACTTTAAAGGATATTGTATATCTAACATGAGTAAGAACGTATTTGTATAGTCATCGGTTAAAAGGTTGCAACACTTTTTTTATAATCATTTTCGAAACACAGTTTATTCACCGAGCGATTGGTTCCTATACCAATGGATTTAACCAATTATGTTCAACCGCTTTATAAGCAAAACTTTATTCTAAAACTTATCAAAATAAAAAGTGTTGCAACCTTTATATGATCCACAGTATATACATGTGACATTGTAGACCTTTCAGCTATCTTTCTTAGCGGACTCACATAATGTGCTTTACACTGACATTATCGTCTCAAACAGTGCATTTGGAGGAATATAAAAGCATTCGTCGAGAACGAGGAAAGCTCGGCGAAATCGTGTCTCGAGAGGCACCCTCGAAGTATATAATCTGTTGACATAGCTGTCGTCTTTTATGATCATTTTTGAATATTTCAATCGTAATAACGCTCGTTATCTTGATTGCCTGTTTTTTTTTCGCGGAATCGCGATTCTATAGTGTGCGGAATTACGCAAATCGCTACGTAATCACAAATATAGCGAGAGATTATGGTATAATAAACGGTGAGCAAATGATCGATTCTCTGTTCATTCCCGAAAGATCCGCAGTCGCTCAGCGACGCGGAGACGAGCAATCATCGAGATGATCCTCGTTGTCCTGTGGATCCTCGCGCTGTCACTCGGCAATGACGTAATCGCGTCATTTCGCGTCGACGACGTTATCGTGAGGTTTATCGTCAACGCGACGCCCACTCTGTTCCCACCATCGAGAGTATCGCTACAACTGTGCATCAGCCATGGTAAGATTTTTCGTATTTATGTGATTTCTATATTGATTGTTTGTCGAGAAAAAGGTAGTGCTCGAAATTTTTGACAAATAATTAGTTATAATTTACTGCAAAAAATACGCTAATAAAGGAATTAGGAAATACTCTTCAATTTTAAATCAGTGCAAGAAAGGAGAATCAATCAAATTAAACAAGTGCAAATGTGGAAATTTGGGATAATTATCTCAATAAATATCTCTTACATATATTAACATAAGACAAATGCTTAGATGCATTTCAAACCCTCGCTCTTTATCCTTTCGTTAAATTTACAAAAATACTGTACAGGATATGTAAAGAAAAAGAGATTCTTGAGAAATAACAATATAGAGAAATAACCCTTAACTGTATAAATTACTATTTGTGAGTCCAGTGCACTCGCATCCATTGCAGTGTTCAAAGTTAAACGTAGATAAACCTATAAATCATATAATTTAACAATGTATAAACTTAAATTTACAAATAAAATATTAAACAATAAAATAGACAAAAGTTAGGCTAATAAATGAGAAACACTTTTTTGGTTGATTAATTAATACAAAAAATGATAATTTAATAATGCATAAATTGATGGAAAAGAAACCATCAATTCATGAATTATTAACTTATCATTTTTTGTATTAATTAATCAATCCAAAAAAGTGTTACTCGTTTATTAGCCTAACTCTTATCTAATTTATTGTTTTATACATACGAGCGGTAATTATTTTATATAACTTAATTAAATATTAAATTTATTTGCTGATGATGATTTTTAATTTACGGCGACTGAGTTTGTTGTCACGATTGTTAGCACCAATAGCGACACAACAATTTCATATAGTTTTTCTGGTTTAAATAATGTGAAATATTTCTTTGAAATAAACATTGTCTTAGAACTACATTTGCATCTAGAAGATTGATATAATTCTTATAAACAGCTGTAACATTATTTTTATTACGTTTTTATTTAATAATATCACAATAAGAGTTATAATCATATACATTTATCAATACAATATGGAATTAGAAATTATAGAATAAAGAGAGAGAAAGAGAAAGATTTGATATAAAAGTGTAAAATAAAATTATATTTTTAAATAAAAATCAATATTGTTTTATATTATAAATATATGTATTTAATCACAATTTAATATTGTATTTAAATTTGTAGTTAACGAAGAATGATAAATTAGTATAATGCAATAATTTATGAGATTATTCTGTGTATATTTCTTGTCTATAAATAATGTTGAATACATAATCTTTAAAAATTTTTTAATAAAAAAGTTTTTAATAAAAGTTTTTAATAAAAAAGTTTTTTCTTTCTCCCTGTTTTTTAAATTAAATATAATACACAACGAATTTAATACATTGAATTATGAACAATATATATATATATATATATAATTATTAATAAATAAGACGGAGAATATTAATAGTCTCTTGAATGTATTTATTTAAAGTTAAAACAGAAAAATTCTCTTTTTTATTTTATAAATATAAAGAGAAATAGCACCATAGTCAGATACAAGAAATAAGGATATTATGCGATATTATCATTCTAGTATATCATTATTCTTGCATAATTGGTAGATATAATCCAGGACAAAGAGGTCTGTTATCTAGTTTACTTTTTTCCAAATGAGTCATCTGACACACACTTCCTATTATAGCATTTCAAAAAAAGACAGCAATCATAATCCTTCTTACACTAAAATATTAAAAATGTAATATTTAGAGTTGTGTTATTCAACATTAAAAAATAATATTAATTTGCGGATAATATTGCGGATGCATCGATACAGATGTGAAACATTTTCTTGCTTTGATAAGTTTATATAGATTATGCACAGAACAAAACAAGAATTAAAAATTTTTTAACTCTATAATATTGTTTCCATTGTTTGTCTTTATAATGCAAAAAACGACTATCTTTCATAAAATATACTTATAATGTATAAATACTTACGCCTCTAGACTTTCCACGGCAACCTTTTCTATTCACACCCGCAATAGCATAACAAAACAGCCATAGCATAATAAAAGTAATGAAAATAACAAATCTTGTCTCTTTCTTCATCTTGTCAATATTTTCTGTAATTATTATTTTTATATTATTTATTTAAATGAAATTAAATAGAAAGAATAGGCAAGGAATAAATCAAATATAGTGAAATAATTGCCTATGAGAGCCGACACAGTTGTTCGTGTGTGAAATTTTTATTGCAATCCAACTACAAACAATTTGCGCGCCGCACGGTTTGTCGATCTTGAAACACAGCTCTTTTGCACGAAGCCGGAAACTTGTAACTAATTAAATTGACGAACAATTTAATATCTTTCGATACTAATATGCATTTATAAGATTCCCCTCCCCTGATCAATTCCCGGCTGGAAACTGAGATGTTATTTTTTGTAATAAATTTCTTTACAGGTTTGGGAAGAGAGGAATTTTATAGATGCATATTAGCATCGAAAGATATTAAATTGTTTATCAATTTAATTAGTTACAAGTTTCCGGCTTTATGAAAAAGAGCTGTGTTTCAAGATCGACAAACTGTGCGGCGCAGTTACACACAGATCGTGTGTGATTGGATATTGTAACAATAAGAATTTCACACATCAACACCTGTGTCGGCTCACATAAACAATTATTTAACTATATGGTATTTGATATAATTTTTTATTTGTTTTTTTATATAATGTCTATTTATATTTTTATGTAATGTATTTATTGATTTTTTATATCTACTATTCAATATGCGCATGCAATATACCTAATAATAATAATAGTAATACTTGTATAGAAATTGCCATTTTAATTTACGTGAATTTATCTTTAAAATAACGAAACTTAAATAATAAAGTTTAAAAATAAAATAAGTTAAAATAAAATAAAACAAAAAAAGGCTCATTAAATGACGAAATAATAATTAAAATGTGGACTATGAGCCAGAGTTTATTTAATTCTCTAATATATAATGAGTTAGTATCTTAACATAATATAATAAAAACAGACGTTTTGACCTACATCAGATCATTCTCAATGTTAAACGATAAAATTAAAACAAGGAAAAAGAATTTTTTAAACATAAAACGGTGAAAAATATAGATTTATCCATTATTAAAACTCTATTTGCAAAATAAAATGTCGTAACAATTATACCAAAATCGAAAATTCAAACGCAAATCCTCAAATTATCGCAGTGGACAATCGTCGAGAAGTATAAGACATACGTACGGTCCTCCCAGATTTGAAGCAGAGACATACCTACCATTTTAATTTCATGGTATAAGACTTAACTTTCTTTGACTTACAATAGCTTTAAGACTTGGCTTTGACTTTCAATACATAAGGCAAAACTGTCACTGTCTTTCATGCTGTTAATTATTCTAAATTGTGAACAATTTACAGACTTCTGAATTCAGCTACTCAAGCTTCCACAATGTTACTGCATTTTACAATGACAATTTTTGACCTTGTCTCTTATTCAAATCTGGGAGGACCGTACGTTTCTGTTTTATACTTTTCGACGACAGTCCACTGCGATAATTTGAAGATTTGCGTTTAAATTTTTGATTTTGGTATTGTTACGACATTTTATTTTGCAGAGTTTTAATAATGGACGGAATTTTTATTTTCGCCGTTTTATGATAAAAAAATTTGTTTTCTTGTTTTAATTTTATCGTTTAATATTGAGAATGACCTAATGTATGCCAAAAAATCCGTTTTTATTATATTATTTTAATGTACTATAACTCATTATATTAAAGCATTAAATAACTGGCTTATAGGCTTATAGCTCACATTTTAATTATTAAGTTAAAATAAGTTTTAAAAATAAGTTTAAATAATAAAACAAGAAACATTTTATTATTAATAGCAATAAATAGTTTTATATACATAGTTCATTATTTATTAATTTGTATTCTCAGCTTTTATTGTAAAAAATTGTATGAATTTTAGAACTTACCGTTCTTCCTGGGGAGTAAAATCGATTACGCAGGTCGTACGACGAGTCATAACTGGTTGATTTTTCAATTTTTAAAGAGTATTTATATGTTATTTCATATCTCATTTGTGCAATAAAAAATACCGGAAATGTATGTAATTGCTTAGATTACACGCTAAAAGTAAGAAAACATTATTTAGACAGATAACTTTGATTCCACGCATGGCAATAGTAACGTTTAATTTCACGAAAAACAATAAAACAATATTTCCGCATGTGGAAATGATATCGTTTTGTCACGAAAAACAATAAAACAATATTCAATCGATATGAATATATAAATTGTTTTATAACATTAAGCGTCACGTGTAATTTTAATGTGTACGTATAAACGCTATTATTAGTATCATTTCCACTTGTGATTATACATAAAATGTAAAACATTTTTTGATATTAATCTTGAATAGTTTCCGAGATATTGTATAACAAAAAGAAACTAAAAACTGCTTTACATATGAGGGATGATTTCATCCCTTTAAACCGTGTTTTAGTACCAACTAATTTTTTAAATTCATCTGTTTACGTGATCTATAAGTGTACAAATTTTCATTTAAAACAGAATTTAACACTTTGCGAGATTCCCTTGTTACTTACATTTTAGATTCTCAATTTTTAACTTAAATTATTATTACATTTTATCGGTAACTATTAACTTTTGACATAACTTTCTTGAATTTACACTTTTAGTGCTTCTCGTATACCCAAAATAAAATGCATTGTGTTGGCGTCTTCAAACTTAAATTTGAGAACGCACATCAAGGCATTTGTTATAATATAATAAATATAGTTTAGCCATGAGAAGGAATCACTGTTCGCGGACCTTTTATGCATTAAATCATGTTAGAAGAAGTCTTTCGAAATAGGTCCTTTTTCCGTAGCTCGACAGAAATAAGTATTACAAATATACACTTTATTTAGAAATTTTAAAATTATGAAATTTAAAAAATTTTACTTTTAATTTTTAATTACTTTTTTTATTAACTTAACTTTTAATTTAACCAGTTTTATTATGGACTAATTTGTATCTTAACTTAACTCATTGTAAGTTAAATTTTTAAGACTGTTAACTTTAACTTAACTTAGTTAAAAAAAAAAATTAACTTACCCAACCTTGCTGAATCCTAATCTGAGATCAAAATTTACAAATTAACTATATATATGTATATACATTGTATATGTGTGTTAAAAAATTAAATTGAGAGAAGATCAACGAACGGTCATAGCAGGATCTTGGTGCTTATTAATATTTCTGCGTGAATTTTACGTACATATTCTAGTTCCACAAACTGTGCTGCGTTTACAAATTAAATTCAAAATGGCGCAACTGGTGTAATGGAAAAACGAAATAATAGTCTTATGACTTATTGTTAGTTTCTGAGTATTTTGGAATCACTGAATCTGTTCCTTACTAAATAATTTATTTTTATATAAATAATAAAATGTTAAATGATTTACTAAAATTATTTGTATTATTGATCCATTGTACTGGATCGGCCATTTAGAATTTTAAAATTATTTTTAATTCATAATCAGCAACCCGAAAAATCCCCGAGTACAAAGTTTCAAATTAATCGGTCTGATACAAAAATTTGTGACACAAAAGATTAATTAAATTAACAATAAAATAAAATGCATTTCTTTAATATTATTCCATTAATAAATGACATTGTACATGTACAAAATAACTATGTATATATGTATAAATAAAACATATATATGTGAAACGACCTGCCCTTGATGCACCGCGGATTACTATGGGCAAAGGGATCGCGGGCAGGTTTGGGAGAAAGAAAGTGAAGCCGGTAGCGTGAGAAATTATTCTGAAAGTATAATTTAAAACAGAATAAACTTAAATTTCGCGAATTTATTAATTCGCAAAACACTAACAACTAAAATAAAAATGAGAACAAACGTTTGACAGTTAAAAGGATATATAACATTAAATAAATAAAAATAAATAAGAGAACAAGAATTAAATTCGGCCGCTCTGGTCGTCTATCGCAATGCTAATATCGGATTCGATCAAACGCGCCGAGATATGTAGCCGAATATCCCGCGCGGCGCCAGGTTCCGGGTGAGAAATACGCTCACGCGGTCGCGGGCGCGTGCTCGCGCTTCGTACGCGCGCACTTGATCTCCCGGCGATTTAAAACCCCGATTTAAAGGTCCCGGCTCGTAAACAACTTAAATGCCCGACGCGATGAAGATGGTAGGATGCCCCGGCAATAGCATGCGACTCAAGATAGAGAAACGCTTTAATTAATTTTACTCATTATTATTAGATAGAATAATAAAACTTTTAAAAATTATGTACAGAATGAAAATTGATAATTCCATACATATAGTATGATTGCAATTTTTGTTTAACAAGAACAGTCTAAATGGAGTAAATCGATATTTATTTCAACAAATCTATACATATATATCAATATTTCCAATCTTTTTCAAAACATAATTAAACAATACTTTATTAACTGCGGGCAAGTTCTGCCGGATTAAACACTGTACAATTTTTTTATCCGTATTGCCATTGAAGATTTCTTTTCTTTTTTTCATAATTTTTTGTATTGCTTCTTTAAAGCAAATACATAGTTATTTGTTTACATAATATATATACATATAGAATTATTTATTATATACAAAAAAGCAAATATAATATATCTATACAATACAAATAAATATATATATATATATATATATATATATATATATATGTATATGTATATCAAATACAAATCTAAATTTACGTGCATGTATGTGTCCTGCACTGTGCCCAGAATTTCTTAATTTTTTTTATATATGTAATACAATTTCTATCTTTATTTATTAATAACGGATAAATAATACTGGAAATCGAATTAAATATAATATTCTTTCACAGATATCACGACCAAATTGTCAAGAATATTGTCGAGCAACTATTTATCGCATAACATTCGTAACTTCTACGAGGAATTTGACCCAAAGATGTACAATAATTTGGAACATCAAAATTTGTACGTATTGAATTTGGATTGCGATTACGCTGTTAATATTTTACAACAGGTAATATATATATTTATGTATATTTGTATTTATGTACATCTGTCATAAGCATATTATAGATAAAAGTATAAGCAAACAAAAATATTATTTATAAATTATCAAATAAAATAATTTAAAAAATGAAGAAATTTTTCTCTATATTTCTGATATCTTGACTGATAAGACTCACAACATAAACGACTTCCGTTGTTATGTTATGTATTAATTTTTCAATTATTGATTGATCTGATATGCAATGACAGGCACATTCGAAAAGAATGTTCATCGCTCCGATGAAGTGGCTGCTTTTTCAAGATCAAAAAACGGTGATTGACAACGACAATAACGCCAATTTAACTTCTACATATGACAATTCTATATTGGAAATCTTCGAAGATTTGGCGATCTATCCTGATAGCGATGTAATCCTGGCGCGAAGATTCGATGGGGACTTTCTCGAATTATTATCCGCATACAGACCAAGTCCACAGCGAGGTGTAATGTGGGAAAATCGTGGAAATTGGACGATTGAGAACGGTCTACGAATGAGCACAATCGATGTGGCATCAGCAAGAAGAAGAAATCTTCAACAGACGGCTCTTAAATCTTGTCTCGTGGTACTTTCAATAAATATAATCGTCTATCATGCAAGAAACTCAAATATCAGAGAGACATTGTTAAAGCATTTTGTATGCTAGCTAATGCAACATGTGTGTAACATTTAACATTTGTGTGTAACATTGATACATTAATGAAAAGTAAAACGAGTAAGGTACTAGCCACTGTTACAATAAAATTTCGAAGACGCTATAATTTACTCTCCAATTTAATTATCAAATTTTTTTTATCAAAAGAGATATATTTTCTTTCAAGATTTATTGCAATTACAGATGACGGATCCCAATACGATCAATCATTTGACCGACTTCAAGGATAAAGCCATAGATCCTGTCACAAAGGTTACTTATCCTTGGATACTGCATTTAGTGAAACGAATGAATGCAACGTGAGTTCAATACCTTCGACAATATCATATCAACGCTAACAAAAAATATTTCGTTACGATAAAGGAAGGAGAGGCAAATAGTGACAGAAATATTCAAATATCAGAAAAAGATCTAGCTAGGTTTTACCTTATTTTACAAATGCAAAATTTTTAAACTTCTCCTCTAGCTATATATATTTGACTTTTGATTTTTACAGCTTTTTAGAAAATGATTAGATGCTTTCTATTAACGAGAACTCTTTCTATTAACGAGTAGTAGTAAAATAGCTGCGGAGGCGTAAAATCTTGAATTCGCACCGGGTGTAAAGATTAACTAGTTACGCTACTAATATTAGTACCACTGAATAATAAACAAATAGGCTAATAAACATATTTTATTCCATCAATTAATCATTACATTTCGCCCTCTTAATGGCGCAGATATATCTACATATAATATATAATACAAGGACAATACCACCTTCTCTTCTATTTTGTTTCGTTTATAAGCATATGATGAATTTTCGAGTCATGAAATACATATTGCGTTATAAATTGCCGACTTAAAATTCCGTTTTTTGTTTTACGACAGGATAAGTTTTGAAGTCACCAATAGTTGGGGATATCGCGCCGAGAATGGCTCCTGGAGCGGAATGATCGGGATGTTGGAACGGCGCGAGATCGATATCGGCGGCACCACTACATTTCTCGTGTCGGAACGTATCGATGTTGTGCAATACATCCAATTGTATACACAAACGTGGTAAAAAAATTATTTATTAAAACGTAATTTAACTTATTTTTCTAAAGACGTTTTTTTCAAGACAATTTCAAAGACAACGTTAATAGGGAGACGCAAGAAATAATTAAAATTTCAGTTAAAGGATTATAATTTAACTTTTAAATGTAAATTTGACTAAAAAAAGATTATTAAACTGTTATTTATTTAACTTTTTATTTTATTTTATTATTTTTTATTTTACAATGTTCTAATCAATGTTTTATTTATAAATCTACACAGCGGGCGCTTCGTATTTCGGCGACCTTTACTGTCGACCGTGAGCAACATATTTACCTTGCCCTTTCAACGAAATGTTTGGGTAGCGATCGCAGTGTTTCTTATTTTGGTCTTCTGTTTGCTCTACTTATCCATCAAATGGGAATATTATCGTGATGGGATGACAAAATCGGTAATCCATTGGAATCAATTAAATCCAAACAAGCCAACGATCAGCGATAATCTTCTCATTCTTTTAGGTGCATTTGCTCAGCAAGGTAGAGAAACGACTTTTGATAACATTATAATATTATTTATATAAGCGTAGGCTTGGAATATTATTCTGAAAAATCTGAGATTAAATCTTATTTTTCTCGTGCAAATGCGTAAACCGAAATATTTATTTCGCGACCGTACGGACTAAATTATTTTTATTTCGTTCAATATAAGATTTATAAGGTTTATAAAATTGTACTCTTTCAGGATATTCGTACGAGCCGTACAGAGTTTCGTCTCGAATAGTTACTCTTATGTTACTGCTAACCTCGCTGAGTCTCTATGCGGCTTATACAGCGAATATCGTGGGTTTGCTGCAGTCTACCACGGATTCTATCAAAACTCTTCCGGATCTTCTAAATAGTCCTTTAAAGCTGGGCGCGACGGATATAGTACATAACAGATATTATTTCAAGGTCGGTAGACCGAAATCGAGAAAATTAATAATATGAAAACTTTTATTGTATATAATGTATTATCATATATTTCGAGACTAATTATAATGGTGTAGAAATTATGAGTATTAAAAGATAGTTATGAAAAATAATAGAGGTGTGCGAATTAAGCATTTTAATGGTCGAATTGAATCGAATTGCATTTTTTATAACATGTTCGAAATCGAATCGAATCGAATCTCTTTAATTCGAATATGAATCGTATCTGAATCAAATTTTCCCAGATTAACATTATATGCTAATTTAAACATAATAAATAACAAAATTTATAATTTACATTATTTTACGCAATCATTTAAACAAACTGAAGACCTGTTTTCGATTTACATTTTATTACAAAGGATCATGATCTCATGTGACATTTTGAACTAGAAAGTATGTAATTAAGGGGGTATTCTAGTGTGAACGTCCGTTATTAAGGTGATTTTTGAGAATTAATTTTATAAAAACGGTTAAACCTATAGATGTAATGTTTTGTTTTTACATTTATACATATTTTGAACATCTCAAATTTTTTTAATGCTTTTTATTGAGAATTACACACGGCACAATGGACGCGCAGGTCATGTTTTGAAATTCCTCTTCTATCGGGCGTAGTGATTGCGACCGTCCTCGTCATCTCAAATAAACAAATTTTTTTATATTTTATTTCTTACAAATGTGTTTATCGTTCTACTCTCTAGTAAATCATTTGAAGAACAATTGACAAAATGGCGATGCTTGAAAAAAAATAGTTTGATTTTTAATAAAAAATATTTAATTTTCACGGTCCGGAAAAATAGTAATTTTCAAGAGATCAAAAAGTTGGAGGGTCAAACGATAGCCTAATATGTACACTATATGTATGCAAAAGCGCAAGTCGATCGGCCCAGTAGTTTGTAAGAAAAATACACGCCCGATTTGAAAAATGCCAATTCGAGAAAAACGCGTTTAAAGTTTCTCATGCGTTTACAAGGTGGATAATGAATAATTTCAATAACTTACCCCACAGCACAGAAGTTTGCAGCAATATTGCAGCAAAGTTGCAACATTGCATATTGCAATGCAATGCTTCAGAAACATTGTTAAAATATAGATTTGCAACATTATTTTAATAATGTTGTAACAATATTTAAAAGAAATGTGAAAAGAATCAACTACGATTTTGTGTTTAAATACTGTGTGTATACGCTTACGCACATCTTATAATCGTTAAGTTTTATTAAATATCAATTCATTTTACATAACAGCACATGATAATCTTCGTTTTCCGTTTTCATGTACTACGATCATCTGTACAACTGAGATCAACACAATAATATCTCGTAAAGTATCATTCCGTTTTCTTTCGCGCGTGTATGATCTCAAAAATAACTCCAAATAAGTTACGGAAAGTGATACGTGTACGCTTGTCTAACACACGCATATCAAAGAGAACAAAAAAGTTAGTCAAAATATTATATTTTGTACTTTAATATATGTAAATTTTATATTTACGAATGAAATATATTTTAACTATATGTGTTCTATCTTCTTGACAACTTCTATTCAGCAGATGTATCACTGGTATATATCTATTACCAATAAATGTTCATAGATCATCACGTTCCCGGACGATCATAAAGGTTAAGCAGCGCTGGACTAGGTACATATAGCTTGGATGGGTGACCGCTTAGAAATACAAACTAAAATTAGTTTCCAAACTTATTTTTTTAATCATAATTTTGTCGTGGTATTTTCTTTTATTTTCTGGTATATAATGCTAATTAATAAAATTTTGCGATCGTTCTCAGAATATTCCTGTGCTGTTAAGAGGATGCTGAAAGGTCGGGAATTACCGACATTTGCATTCTAATGGATAACACCGAAACGATTGAACGGATTTAAAAACGCTTTTACAGGATTGAAATAGACATAAAATATTATTGCGCTAGGTATATATG